>NW_028086739.1:429527-447837 GCF_014824575.4 Sturnira hondurensis
ACAATACCTGATATCAAACTGTATTACAAGGCCACTGTAATCAAAACAGCCTGGTACTGGCACAAAAACAGGCACATAGACCAATGGAATAGAACAGAGAGCCCAGAAATAAACCCAACTCTCTACAGTCAATTAATATTCGACAAAGGGGGCAATAACATAAAACGGAGTAAAGACAGCCTTTTCAACAAACGGTGTTGGGAGAACTGGACAGCTACATGCAAAAAAAATGAAACTTGAGCACCAACTTACACAATACACCAAAATAAATTCAAGGTGGATAAAAGACTTAAATATAAGCCGTGAAACCATTAAAGCCCTAGAGGAGAACATTGGCAAGAAAATCTCAGATATTCCACGCAGCAATATTTTTACTGATACGTCCCCTAGAGCAAGGGTTATAAAGGAAAGAATAAACAAATGGGATCTCATCAAAATTAAAAGCTTCTGCATGTCTAAGGAAAACAGTATCAAGATACAAAGAGAAGCAACTGTTTGGGAAAACATATTTGCCAATGATACCTCAGATAAGGGTTTAATCTCCAAAATATACAAAGAACTCACTGGACTCCACTCAAAGAAGACAAGCAACCCAATCAAAAAATGGGCAGATGACTTGAACAGACATTTCTCCAAGGAGGACATACAGAGGATCCAGAGACACATGAAAAGATGCTCAATATCACTAGCTATCAGAGAGATGCAAATTAAAACCACAATGAGATACCACTTTACACCAGTCAGATTGGCTATCATAAACAAAGCAACAAACAACAAGTGCTGGAGAGGTTGTGGGGAAAAGGGGACTCTAGTCCACTGTTGGTGGGATTGCAGACTGGTACAACCACTATGGAAAATAGTATGGAATTTTCTAAGAAAACTAAAAATGAATATGCCTTTTGACCCAGCAATTCCACTCTTGGGAGTATATCCTAAGAACCCTGAAACACCAATCCCAAAGAACCTATGCACCCCGATGTTCATAGCAGCACAATTTACTATAGCCAAGAGGTGGAAGCAACCTAGATGCCCATCGGTAAATGACTGGATCAAAAAACTATGGTACATTTACACAATGGAATTCTATGCTGCAGAAAGGAAGAAGGAGCTCCTACCCTTTGCAACATCATGGATTGGAACTGGAAAGCATTATGCTGAGCGAAATAAGCCAGGCGGTGAAAGACAAATATCATATGATCTCACCGTTAACAGGAATCTAAACAAACCAAACAAGCAATCAAAATACGATCAAAGACACTCAAATATGGAACAGGCTGTCAGGGCCCAGAGGGGAGAGTGGAGAGAATCATAGGGGAAAAGGGAATGGACTCACATGAACAAGTATAAAAGACACATGGACAATAACTAAGGGTGGGGGGTGGAAAGGAGAGGGAGGCGGGGAGCATGGGGTGGGGGGCGGGCAGGGTTGTGAATATAAGACAGAAACCTGTAGTTGAACAAGAATTAAATAAAAATCATATTAAAAAAAAGAGAAAAGACAAACCACTGATTGGAAGAAAATATTCACCAATGATAAATCTGATATATATAAAGAACTTCTAAAACTCAACACCAAAAAAAAAAAAAACAATTAAAAGCGGGCAGAAGATTTCAATAGACACTTCTTCCAAGAGGACATACAGATGGCCAACACACATATGAAAAGATGCTCCATGTCACTAATCATCAGAGAAATGCAAATTGCAATGATAAAGACATGTGATCTCACACCTGTCAGAAGGGCAACCATCTGTAAATCAACAAACATCAAGTGTTGGTGAGGATGTGAAGGAAAGAGACCCCTCGTGCACTGTTGCTAGCAATGCAGATTTGTGCAGCCACTGTGGAAAGCATTATGGTTTTACCTCAAAAAATTCAAAATGGAAAAAGAAATTCTCTGGATTTCTGCCAAGATGGAAGTGTAGGTGGAAACACTGTGCCTTCTCCCACAACCAAGTTTGAATACAACAAAGGTTTAGTGAACAAAGATGCAGCCAAAGAACAGAAAACTGAACTATACAGAAGTCCGACAACAACAAACCGTTCCACCCAGACCGGTAAAAGGGGCGGAGCCAGCAGTGGAGCAGGGTCTGGTAGGAAGGATCCCCTGACCCTGGCGACCCAGGCAACCTAGGTGCACAGGCAGCCGGGGTAGTACCGCGGACCCAGTGAGGGTGCAGGGCAGGCTGAACATGGTCACACATTCGCACGTAGATAAACCAACAGAGGTGTGAGCAGTGAGACGGACCCCCACAGGCCCCAGCAGCGAACCCAGTGAGGATGCGGGGTACTGACAGCAGTTCCACATTCGCATGCGCAGATAAGCCAGTAGAGGAGTAAGCAGTGAGAGTGACCGTGCAGCCCTGGCGGTGGGAGGCTGCAGAGGAGGCCGCCATTGCTTTTCTTTGACGCCACCCCCACATACAGCATCACAACCCAGTGACTGAGTTGCCCCACCCTGGTCAATACCTAGGGCTCCACTCCTCATACATAACAGGCACAATCAGTCCAAAATATGGCTCAAGAAGAACTCAAAGCCCCAGAGCCGATAACTCTGAGAGAAAAAGAAATAGCGGGCCTCTCAGATGCACAGTTTAAAACACTGGTGATCAGGATGCTCACAGAACTGGTTGATTATAGTCACAAATTAGAGGAATATATGAAGGCTAAACTAATTGAAATGAAGGGAGATGCACAGGAAACCAATAGTGATGGAAAGGAAACTGGGACTCAAATCAATGGAATGGACCAGAAGGAAGAACAAAACATCCCACCAGAAAGGAATGAAGAAATGAGAATTCAAAAAAAATGAGGAGAAGCTTAGGAACCTCCAGGACATCTTTAAATGTTCCAACATCCGGATTATAGGGGTACCAGAAGGGGGAAAGAAACAGCCACGAGTGGAAAACTTATTTGAACAAATAATAAAGGAGAACTTCTCCAATCTGGCAAAGGAAATAGACTTCCAGGAAATCCAGGAAGCTCAGAGAGTCCCAAAGAAGTTGGACCCAAGAAGAAACATGCCCAGGCACATCATAATGACATTAGCCAAGATGAAAATGAAGGAGAGAATCCTAGAAGCAGCAAGAGATAAGGGGACAGTCACCTATAAAGGAGTTCCCATCAGACCGACTGCTGATTTCTCAAAAGAGACCTTCCAGGCAACAAGGGGCTGGAAAGAAGTATTCCAGGTCATGAAATCCAAAGACCTACAGCCAAGATTGCTTTATCCAGCAAAGCTTTCATTTAGAATGGAAGGACAGATAACGTGCTTCTCAGATAAGATCAAATTCAAGGAGTTCATCATCACCATGTTAAATGTTAAAGGGACTAATCTCAGAAAAAGAAGATGAAAAATATGAACAGTGAAAGGACAGCAAACTCACAGTTATTAACAACCACACCTGAAACAAAAGCAAACCAAGAGGACGGCTAGATCAGGAGTGGAACCATAGAAATGAAGAACACATGGAGGGTTAGCAACAGGGGAGTGGGAGGAAAAAGGAGGAGAAGGTACAGAAAATAACATAGACAGTAGGTAGAAAATAGGGGGAGGGCAAGAATAGTAGGGGAAATATAGAATCTAAAGAATTGAGACATGTGGTCATAAACTAAAGGGGGGAATGGTGGGGGAGGTGGTGTGCAGGGTGGAGGAGAATGAAAGGGGTGAATAGAACAACTGTAATAGTATAATCAATAAAATATATTTAAAAAATAAAAATTAAATTAAAAAAGTTTAAAATGGAACCCAGCAATTCCACTTCTGGTGATATATCCAAAGAAACCCTAATCATTAATTAAAAAGAATATATGCTCCCCTATGTTTATGGCAGTATTATTTACAATAGCTAAGATTTGGAAGCAGCCAAAGTGCTCATCAATAAATGAGTGGATCAAACATCTGCAGTACATTTAGACCGCAGAACATTACACAGCCATAAAAAGAAGTGAATCTTACTCTTTGTGGCAGCATGGACAGACCCAAAGGCATTATGTTAAGTAAAATAAGGCAGTCAGAGAAAGATAAGTGCCATATAATTTCACTCATATGTAGAATCTGATGAACAACAACAAAAAATAACAAACAAAATTGAAACAGACTCATATTTACAAAGAACAGACCAAGAGCTGTCAGAGGAGAGGGGGTTTGGAGTGCTTGGTTTAAAAAAAAAGTGAAAGGATTAGGCAAAGAAAAAACCTCATAGAGATAGATAACAATATAGTGATTATATGGTGAACCAGAGGGAAAGGAGGTTGGGGGGAAGCAAAAGAAGGTATGAAGGGAGAAATGCTGATAGAAGGAGAATTGACTTGGCGTTGTGAACACACAGTACAATATACAAGTTATGTATTACAGGAGAAAGAAATATAGAAAGAAAGAAAGAAAGAGAGAGAGAGAGAGAGAGAGAGAAAGAAAGAAAGAAAGAAAGAAAGAAAGAAAGAAAGAAAGAAAGAAAGAAAGAAAGAAAGAAAGAAAGAACCTAATTCAAAATTCCCATTCTACTACTTGTTTTTTGTATGATCTTAGGAAAATCACTTAACTTCTCTGATCTTTGATTTTCTTCTCAGTGATTTGAGGATAATAATGACATCTGCCCTTACAATTTTTAAGGATTAAGTGAAATAACACAGCAAATAAGGGTTGAATAAACTTTGATAGGCAGCAGCTGCACAAGTATCAATCTTCTAGGCAGAAACATCAGCAAGAAAGTAAATGTATCTTCCCCCCTTTGATATAGGATAGCAGAGAATTATAATCCCCTGTAAAATGGAAGAAAAGCTTTTATTCTGGGTAAGAGATCACTGTATGAGTCTTCCACAATTACTCAAAATTTACAAACTGGCTCCATTACAAAGGTTTGTCCTGAACTTGCAACAAGTCTGCTAGCTGAGCTGCGAACCTCAAGGTAACATAGTGCAGTACTGGGTACTGTCTCAAGCATATGTTCATTCGCAATATAGTCTTTCCTAAGTCAGCCATGCAACTGCCCTGCTAGCAACCCAGCATCAAGGAATAGACAACAGTCACAAAAAGTAGCTATGCTATTCACTCAGCTTTTATTGAATGCAGGTTGACTCAAAGTAGAAAGTCAGCATATGTTTGTATCCTACTCATACCCTAACAATCTAAGACAATTATAGCACACACACACAACAACAACAATCAATGAGATATGATGAACCCAAGTCCCCGAGTCTCAGTCTTCAGCTCTAGGAGACAACATGGTGAGCAAGGAGTTGTCACTGTCTTGCAAGGAAGGATCTTCAGAGTCAGGTGAGCAGCAGGGAAGAC
This sequence comes from Sturnira hondurensis, assembly GCF_014824575.4. Taxonomy (NCBI): domain Eukaryota; kingdom Metazoa; phylum Chordata; class Mammalia; order Chiroptera; family Phyllostomidae; genus Sturnira; species Sturnira hondurensis. The sequence goes on from NW_028086739.1 coordinate 434,821, forward strand.
AAAGTCCTCAGTCCAGTGGATCAGAGTCTCTGGTGGCCAATGCGAAGCGAGATTAGTGTGTCATGGAGCGGCACTCTGGTGTGTGGAGCTTGGCTGTCTCAGCAGCTGTCTGGAGCCTGCCTCAGTAATACCTTGAAAGTGGTGGACCTCACCCTTCTGGGTCTCTTGATAAGTGTCTTGGCACCCCTGATGCCAAATAAGGAATTTGCCTAGGAACCTATGGGTAGTCCATGGTTGTTCTGTTTGGCACCTGGATAATAAGTGTGGAATTTCTCCAGAAGCCTATTTATGGCTGGTCCCGCTTTGCAGACATGGCTGTTCTGATCACATGTGCAGATATCTTGGGTGTGTCTTCTTGCCAGATGTGTCTGCTCTGACCACGTAGGCAGATACCTTAAGTGTGTCTCCTCACCAGATGGTTCTTCCCTGACTTATATAGTTTTCCTCCTGAACCGAAGTGTCATGGCTGACTGGCAACCATCTCGGTTGACATGTTTGATTCCATTTTTTTCTATACGCTTTATGCTGTTTTCACCAGACCAACGCCATTTTGTTGGTCCTACTTTCCACATATACTCAGTGAGTTCTCAAGAAATGGTTTTCAGGCCCTGGCTGGTGTAGCTCAGTGGATTGAGCGCAGGCCTGCGAACCACACGATCAAGGTTTGATTCCCAGTCAGAGCACATGCCTAGGTTGCAGGCCAGTTCCCGGTTCCTGGCGGGGGACGCACGAGAGGCAACCATACATTGATATTTCTCTCTCTCTCTCTCTCTCTCTCTCTCTCCTTCACTTCCTCTCTAAGATAAATAAATAAAAATATTTAAAAAAAGAAATGGTTTTCAAAGGGATGTAAGAGTGCAAAAGCCTAACTCAGGTAAAAAATTATAGAGGAATTGTTTGGGCCAATATTGCTTCAAGTGGCACAGCAGGTGATTGATTGACAGTGAGTCAGAAGAAAAAATAAGAATAAGTCAGAACACTGGTAGAACACCTTTTTTCTATAACACAATATGCTATTAAAATAAAAATTACTTATTTCCAACTGATTGAAAAATGACATAACATTTTCCCTTTTCTAGTAATGTATTAGTTATGAGGAAGTTTGATTAGGCTTTAGTAACTGCAGCTGGAGAGTAATACAAAATTAAATGTTCCTGAGATTTTTTTCATTTCTGTCACCAATCATAAATGTAATCAGGTTTTTTCCAGAATAGTCAAGCTAGCAAGTTATTTTGAAATTCAATTTCAAAATGACATACATGATTGTAAAAATAAACCCATACAGGTAAGTTTTACTAATGGTACTAATCAAAGCTGCAAAATGGTAAGCATTATTTCTGTCTTCTAAAGAGAAGCACCCAAATTAGCTATGGAGAGGAAAGAACAAAATGTAAAATTTTAAAAAGACACATCCCTGCAATTGTGGCTATGCCAGGTAATGATAAAAAATATGTCACGCCGCATAGCTTTGGAATCAAGTATCAGCCCTGTGACTTGTTAAATTTATGACTTTAGGCAAATTAATATCTCCAAATCTCCATTTTCTTACCTTTAAAATGTGAATAGTAAATGCATCTATATATGTAAAACAGCTAGCATAATGCCTGCATGTGGTAATCAATAAACATTAATTACCTTTAAAGTATTTCTAACATAAACTTTAGATTTATCAGTACCATTATTTGTGACCTAATTTATGTCCCAAGATTTTGACAGTTGTTATCTCCTAAAATGTACTTATTTGTTCTGAGTTGAGCATTCTTATTCCAGGGCAGATAAACCAATGTTTACAACTTGTTGAATGAAGATTCTAAATAGAGTTGGACTGTAGAGCCTACAGTGATCCTATTGCTAGGCTTCCTCTTGAGGAAATAAAGGGAAATATCTCACATTAAGCTGTACTGTCAGCAGTGAAGAATTGGCCAGGTGTCAGGGCCAACTCTGATTGGTATCCATATTAAGCCTATTTATGAGGCCTGACAGATAATTCAGGATTTTTCACTGATAGAAGCAAAGGACATCAGGAACTATAAGTGTGTTTATTGTGTTGCTTTGTGAACCATGTTAATTTTCTCATGTAGAATAAATATGCATACAGTAATCATCTATCCCCTGTTTTTCTGCTCAGTACTGTTTCCCACCTTGTCTATCCCCAAGTGGCTGCCATCAAAGTCCCACAAGGGCCAATTATATTCAGCTCTGAGTAGAATATAATTCTGACACAAACTCCACCTGAAGCTGGCTCCAGGCACAGAGCACACCTTCATATTCAGTTGGGCTATTCATATAGCCCAGTAAGTGCTCCCAAGATTCGGGTTCACAGGGGGTCCTGAGCTCAATAGCAGTATGGGCTTTCAGCACATGAAATCAGAGGCAGATGACAAGGAAAAATGTAGTCAGCTATGCAATTCATTCCTCTTCAAAAGCCATTTCAACCTTCATAGTCCTTCTAGAGTTACAATTTCCAAATCCTGATCTGGTCATCTGAGTTCCTGCTTATGAATATTGTGTGGCTCCCTATTGCTTGCAGGGTAAAGTAAAACTGAGACAGTTATGCCTTCCCATTTGCATTTCACATGATGTTCTACACCCACTACAAAGTTTACCCTCTAGTCATAACAAACTGTAAAACATGCCCATTACATGATTTTAGATTTCTGTGACTTTCACATGGGATCCCCTGTCAATGAGTGAGCTATCCTCCTGCTTTCAGCATAGGCACAGCAACTGGGGAACCACCTATAGATGAGGCGCTACATCAGTAATCAAAGTCACACCCAGGCATGATGGGAAAGCTATTTTATATAACTATAAAACTGGCTGGCTGTTAATGATGTAGAAAGTAAACCAGTCCATCCACTTTCTCATTCCCCAGCCATGGCAGTGGAGGCTTCAGGATTTTTTTCTTTTTTCTATATTCCCAGGGATTTCTCAGCTTATACTCCATCCTGAACCTCATTCCATACCTGTTACACTAAGAGTAAAGAGCTGAAATTGGGAGTTGTTGTTCAAGAGGTATATAGTTTAAATTATAAAAGATGAATAACTTCTAGAGACCTGCTGTACAACATTGTGCCTAGAGCTAAGGATACTCTACAGTGCTTTAAAATTTTTATGAGGACAGATCTTAAGTGTTTTTAATACAGAAAAAAGAAGGCAGGAGGAAACTTCTGGAGGATGGTTATGTTTATTAACATAACCTTAACCATGATGATGATTTCATGGGTGTTTGCATATGTTAAAAGCCCTCAAATTGTGTACATTAAATATGTACAGGTTTTGTATATCAATTCCATATTAATAAAGCTGTTAAAATATATTTTCTACTGTGACCCAGGAGTATACATATATAACTGAAACAAATGTTTCATGAAATACCCTTACTATGTGTGATTAATTCTACTTTTTCTCTTGTATTCTATTGCATTCTTATTAATTTAAAAGAAGATGCTGGTCACAACCAGATAAATTGATTTCTTGACCTTCCTAATGACTTGCAGTAATAGTTTGAAAAACTGTTTCAAAAATAGACAAGGGATATATTGAGGAGTTATTTGTATGTCAAAATAATGAGTTTGGACTTTATTCTGAAGGTAAAGGGGGAATTAAAGGGTCATGGCCATGTAAATAAATTATGATCAAACTTGGACTTTTAGCAGAACATCTGTCTGCTCAGTGGTAATGTTTTAGGGATGGGTGAGAACTTGTGCTGGGAGGCAAGTATGTGGCAGTAAAAGATGCAAAATCTGCCCTGGAATGATAGTAGAGACAAAAGTGAAGTGATTCAAAAACTTACATAAGATCTCTTACTCGGCCCTGGCTGGTGTGGCTCAGTGGATTGAGTGCAGGCCTGTGACCCAGAGGATGGTGGTTCTATTCCCAGCCAGGGCACATGCCTGGATTGCAGGCCAGTTCCCAGCAGGGGACACACAAGTGGCAACCATGCATTGATATTTCTCTCCCTCTCTCCTTCCCTTCCCCTCTAAAGATAAATAAATAAAATATTTTAAAAGAAAGATCTCTTACTTGAAGTGTGTGTATGCATATTCACTTACCCAAGAGCAATGAAATTTCAAGAAAATCATGACAGTCACAAAGAGGGAGAAGTCAAAATTTATTTCCTGATTTATTGATTCAGTAACTAAGAGGATGAGGACAAAATTTACTGATACTTGAAACCTTGGTGGAAAAATGGGTTTCTCTTTTTCTTGTGAGATGGGTGGAACTTTGAACTTAGCTGAATGTGAGGTGCCTATGAGACATTCCAAACCATAACCACTTGAGTATTAGAATCTGGGAATGAAAGCATATGACTACATTAGAGGATGTTAAACATGGAAAACAGATTCAGTTTCATGTAACAGAACTTCCCCAAAACAGTGGTTCAAGAAAGAGAGAAAGTTATTTTTGTTTCTCAATGAAGAGTAGGGTGGAGGTAGGCAGTCTAAGGTTAGCTATGTTTGTGGGCCTCACAGTTATCTGGGATTCAGAAGGCCTTCAGTTTACCCTTTCACCAACCCTTTGGTATTAACCTCATTTTTATGCTTGACATGAGATGTATTTACCCAGTCATCTTCTAAGCATCAGGATAAAGGAAGTGGTTTGCCATGTCTTCTCCCTTTAAAGACATGTCTGAGGCAACACAAACATATCACAACTGCTCATGGCTTATTGGCCAGAACATGGTAATATGCCACATACATCTGCAAAGAATGTATAAATGCAATCCTTAATCTTGGCCATGTGTTCACCAAAATGCTGGGGTTCAATTACTGAGGAAGAAGGGAAAAGTAAATATTATGGGGCTACTAGGAATCCTAGCTAGATAGTAATTGAGGTAAACATGTAGATGAATTACAAAGTGAAAATATACCATATGGGAAAGGAAGAGAGCCTAGAGTAAATTCAAGAGCACGTGACCACTAAAAAGAATAGGAATAGAGAAAAAGATAGTCTTTTTGACAAATGGTGCTTAGACACCAGGGCATTTACATGCAAACCATGAGTATATGACCTCTACTATGTTGAAGTATATCTCTTCTATAAATAATTTTGTGGGTTTTTATCAAGAAAAGATGCTGAATCTTGTCAAAGGCTTTTTTGCATCTATTGAAATGATTATATGGTTTTTAGCTTTCATTCTGTTAATGTGACTTATCACATTTATTGGTTTGTGTATGTTGAACCAACCTTGTATTCCAGGTATAAATACCACTGGATCATGATGTATGTGATCCTTTTATTGTGTGGTTGTATTTCTTTTGTAATATTTTGTTGAGAGTTTTTATATCTATATTTATTAGGGACATTGGCTTATAATGTTATTCCTTTAGTGCCCTTATATGACTTTGGTGTCAGAGTATTGCTGGCCTCCTAAGATAAATTTAGTGGTGTTCCTTCCTTTTCAATTTTTTTGAAAGAGTTGAGGAGGACTGGCATTTATTCTTTAAATGTTTGGTAGAATTTGCAAGTGATACTATTTGGACCTGTGTTTTTCTTGTGGGGAGGTTATTGATTACTGATTCAATCTCCTTGCTTGTTACTGGTCTGCTCAGGTTTTCTGGGTTTTTTTATGATTTAGTTTAAAGTAGATTGTATTTTTCCAGGAATATAACTATTTATTCTTGGTTTTCTAATTTCTTGGCATATTAATGGTTCATAGTAGTCTTCAAAAATGAAGAGGGCCTCACACTATGCTTCAGTATCAGTCTGTGCTACAGTCTGTACCCTGAAGTTGGGTGGGACAACATGCTGTGTTCTATGATCCAGTGGGCTTCATTATTGGGAAAGGTCACTGGCTAGGATACCTGAAGGGTTTTGTCTACCACATGTATTATGTAGTTGGATGGGGTTGGAGACTGTTCTGCAGTCAGAAGGTGTCACTCTCTGAGTCCCACTGTCAAGTGGGGCCACAGGCTATGTCCTCCATAGGTCAGCATTGCTGGCTGGGGCTCTCTGCATGGCCTAGGATGTGCTTACCCATCAATCAGGGCTGTTGTCTAGACTTCACAGCTAGGAGATACCATGTGCTTGTGTCCAAGGCTGCATGTGCTCACTATTCAGGCTCTCTAATCAGGTGTGACCAGAGGTTTGGCTCCACAGTTGGGTCAGGCTGTTGGTTTAGCTCCTTGCCCAGGTGGGATCATAGGCTGAGCTCTAAGGCTATCGTAATGTCAGGGCTGGAGGTTATGATCAACATTTTGGTATGCTACTATCTTGACTTCCTGCATGGAAGGCTATAGAATGGACTATGTTGTTGTTTGGAGTGTCTAGAAGCTATGTTCATCAGTTGGACAAGGCTTCTGACTTGCTTCCTAGCTCAGATGGGTTCCACAGTAATGTGGATTCTCTGGCCAGGTTTCCTGTCCAGGTGGGACTGGAGATTGCACTCAGCATTTGGGTGCTGACTTGCTTCCCTGCCTGGGAAGGAGGTAGTGAAGGCTACAAAGTTGTTGGGGTTCTCCAGCCAGACTTCCAAGACCTGCAGGGATGGAAGCTATGTCCAACATCTGGGGAAAGCTACTGGCTTGCTTCCCTGTCTGGGTGGGGCCATAGAATGGGGTCCCTTGGTCAATCAGCTCATTAACTGGGGACTCAAATCAAGCAGAACTGCCAATTAAGCTCCCTGGCAAGATAGGACCACTGGATTCGTTTTGTAAATGGGCAGAGCTGTTGGCTGTTATCTCTGCTCAGGTGCAGGCACCAGCAGTCTGCCAAGACAAGTGTCCTTGCTCTGAGCCTCAATCCTCTCCCCTGTCTCTAGCTGACCCCCAATTGTCTCATCCCACTGATTTCCCAGTGATCCCCATGAGGTGACACCAGACTGAATCTTTTGAGAAGTGTCTCATAACACCGAGAAAGCTGGATGTATGAGGGGAGACCCCCAAAATGCAGGGATTATCTTTTGGAGGGTGGGTACTTGTAGTATAGCCTTCCCCCACTAGGTGTGTGTTCTAAAAACCCATCTGTATCAGTTGTAACAGCCGGTATTGTTGTGAGAGGCTGCAGTTGGCTTCAGCATTTTTTTTTTTGAAGACTTTCAGTGCATTTATCCATTTAATGATGGGTGATTTATGAGTGCACCTGCCCATACCAGGCTGAATGTTCAGCAGTTTTTGGCCAAAAATGCATGGCTCCCAAGTCCCACCCTAACTTTATTCACCCAGTTTCACCCCAAGTGACCTTTTTTTTGTTGTTGTTTCCCAGATGAAAAAAATTCCTCAAAGGGAAACATTTTGCTAATGTGGAAGAGGTGAAACAGAAAATGCCAGAAGCACTAAAAGGCATCAAAATTGACAAGTTAAAAAACTGTCTTGAGCAGTGGGGAAAAATCTCAGTGGGTGTATTGCATCAAATGGAGAGTACTTTGAAGGTGACTGAAGTTTAAATGTGTAAGGATATATATATACATTTTTAATAAATACATTCCATTTTGGGTCCCCATTTACATGTGTTGGGTCTTCTTTACCCAGTGGAGAAATCATAGGTCCAGGGAGACCACATTGTTGTGCTATGAGGGCCCTGAGGATAGCAAAAGTGGCCAATGTGAAACTACTCCTTTTGCCTTCTGATGAATTTTTTCCTCAGTTTTGTGTGTTTGCTCTGGGGTGTATGCTTCAGCCTCACACATAGGTTCTGGGATTATCTGAAGGGCATCTTGTCTGTGCATAATTGCTAGTTGGTCTTTTTGTGAGGAGAAGTCTGAAACCACCTATTCCACTGTTTTGATGATGTAATTCCCCAGTTAGGCAGTTTCTTAGAAAACTAAACATATTTTGCTGTATGTTGCAGCAATTATACTCTTAGGTATTTACTTAGAGGAATTGAAAACTCATGGCCACACAAAAAGCTGCATAAAGATATTTATAGCAAGTTTATTCATAATTGTCAAAACTTGGAAGCAACAATGTCTATTAGTAGGTGATGGATAAACAGTTCGTGAAATGCCCAGACAATGGAATATTATTCAGTACTAAAAGGAAACAAGCTAGCAACCTACAAATACACGGATCAAACTTAGATGCACATTACTAAGTGAAAGAAGCCAAATTGAAGAGTCTGCATACTGTATCATTCCAACTATATGACATTCAGGAAAAGGCAAAACTATGAAGACAGCAAGAATGAATACAAAGAAAACAGAGAATTTTTAGGACAGTAAAACTATTCTGTATAATACTATAAATGTGAATACATTTCATTATATATTTGTCCAAACTCATACAAGGTATAGCAGCAAGAGTGAGCAGTAATGTAATGTATGAACTTTAGGTGATAAAGATGTGTCAATGCAGTTACATTATAACAAATGTACTACTATGGTTCAAAATTTTGATAGTGAGGGAGGCTCTATTTGTGGGGGAGGTGGCAGAGGTAATATGGGGATATGTACTTTCTACTCAACATTGCTGTAAACTGCTTTGAAAATAAAGTCTTTTTAAAATTAAAGAAAAATGGACAGCATGTGTAAAAAATAAACCAAAGAACAGAGTATATTCAAGAATGGGAAGAGGAACCTGGAACAATTTCTTGAGCCGACTAGCAGAAGCATCTTCTTACAAAGATCCATGGGAAAAGGTTATACTTGTGCTCTGAAGATTTATAAAAATAAAAAGCCCATAATACTAAAGGCTGAGAACAGCTTAATACTTGTTTCTGTAGATGTCATGCAGCCCATTTGAGTCTCCAATCTGCATTTAGGAACCACATTAACACAAACACTGTAGTCATACCATTATCTAAAAGGATACTTACATGCATTATTTCACTTAATTTCTACCACAATTCTGTAGTGAGAAGGCAGAGTAGTCTGCTAACCACATTTTACAGTATTGCCAAGACAAAGTAGAGAGGATAAAATTATCCAGTCAGGATTTTAGGCTAGGCAGAACCCAGATGCTCTGACAGATAACCTTAGCTAAATGGGTGAAAGTAGGGTATAATCAACTGAGGGAAATTTCCTTCCCTGCCCCCCACCCCAGCATCTGAGAACATTTTTGGCCACTACTTTTACAGATAGAAAGAGGAAGGGAGAGAGAGACAAACATTGACATGAGAGGAAAACGTCAATTTATTGCCTCCCATACATGCCCATACCGGGGATCGTAAGCACCTGAACCAGGGATTGGATCTCCACCCTTCAGCTACAAGACAATGCTCTTACCAACTGAGCCACACCACACAAGGCAGAGAAGTCTCCCTTTGTGTAAAATTTAGTATTCAAAGCTAGGTAAAAGGTAACTTCTTAAAAAAGAGGAGATTGGATACTTTCTGCTGAATCATAACTGGGAAATTCCCAGCCTTGTGAGTAAAGCTAGTCCCACCTCAATTAATTAAGCAAATGGTATAATCCATACAAGGGTTCCATGCTTTAGCATGGGTTCTCCAGAAGACAGAATCTCAGGTAAAAGCTAATGTGTTATTACATGTTAGAGGACTAGTCCCAGCAGTAGCAGGAATGTGAGAAATGGAGAACAAAGCAGGAAAAGAGAAAAATAAAATATAAGTGGACATTACCAAGCCAGCTACTGCTTAATAAAACAAGCATTGTTTACTTGACTGTGGGAATATTTTCCAAAAGAACACATCAACCAATGAATCTCAGGACAGTTTGGTTGATGAGAAGACAAAAAGAGGAATATACCTGCCAAGTTTCTATCTCTTGTTTTTCAAAGTATGCATAGGTATCAAGTAGATCTAAGTGTCTCACATCTCAGTATCTCTTGGGCAGGAAGTGAGAGACACACAGGGTTATCATTAAGTTTTGTGCTATCAGGTTGTGCCTACATTGAAGTTGGTGGCTATGGTAGCACCTGGGAAAAAGCAACCAATATGGTTATTGCAACTGGAACAATACAAAGGACCAAGTTTCCCAAGGACAGGGGAGCAAAGAATATCTGAATCCATAAAATGTGTTTGATATACAACAGCACCATAAGACTCTAAGAACATCCATGCCTGGGCTCCATATATAATTTGACAATTCCAGATTTTAACATACTGAAACAATGGATGAATGGATTAATATATAGTCTCATCATCTAATGCAATACTTCACCTTCATAGCTACTATTCCTACATCAAAAACATCAACCACTATCACCACTCTTAAGATTCTTGCATAAATAAGAGGAGGGTTAAGATGGCGACAGAGTAGCACTGAGGGAACCCAGCTCTCTGCATCTGGTGGAAAATCCGGGCAGATCTACCGAAGAACAGCATAATCAACCAACAGTTCCCCAACATTTATGAAAATAGGAGACCAGAGAGTGTAATGGAGGAACCAAACAGCGGCAGGTCGGCAAGGAATCCAGAAGGCCAGTGAAGACAAAAGGGGCTGCGCGCCCCCGGGAGGCCGCGGGCTGCGCCCTGGCCGGGCGCTCCCAGGGCAGGCGAACTCTGGCGGAGCGTGAGTACCAACGAGAATTGGCACGCAAAGGGGGCTGGCACCATCAGGGGGAAACAGGAGCCCCATCTGAATCCAGGGCCGGGGCGCCGGTGACGGAATGAACGCTGGAGAACCAGCATCCAGTGGACCGGCAACACACTCCTCGGGAGAGAACTGACTCTCCCCTCCCCGTCTAAGCAGGCAGATTAGTACCGGGCAGAGACCCGTGGGCTTAAGTTAACGTAAAGGGTGGCAACTGCGGACACTGCAGTCGCCAGCTCGCCATCCCGTCAGCCCACCAGCCCGAGGGATTTAAGAAGGACACAGTCATTGCTGGTCTTTTGGGATTGGGCTGGCCTGAGAGACAAGCTTTGTGGACAAGTCTCTATTGGGAAAGCCTGGGTCCCGCGGAGAAGGACGGTGCGGGATACCGGGACACACAGGCAGCCTCCCGGGGCTGTGCATGACCACAGACGAATCAGCAGCCTGCTAGCGCGTGCCTGCAAACCTGCCATCAGAGACGCGGCAAACAGAAAAACCGGTTTGGACAGTTTGAAACCAACAAAGGAGGGTGCTTCCTTTTTTTTTCTGTTTTCCTCCTCTAGTGTGTGTGTGTGTGTGTGTGTTTTCCCTTCCCACCTTTTTTTCTCTTTTTTTTATTTTTAATTTTTTAAATATATTTTTTATTTTATTTTTTATTTTTTTATTTTTTCTTTTTCTCTCTCAACCTGTTTTGTAATTAATCTTATATATTGTAAATTGTATTGTTGCTCTATCTTTCAATACTCTGTCCCTCATTTCTTTTCCTTTTTGTCCGGTTTTAGTCCTTCTGTTCTTTCCAAATTTTCCGCTTATACCCCTTTTCTCCTGACGTTTGCGTGTGTGTGTGCGTGTGTCAGATTGTTTGTTTGTGCGTTGCGTAGTTGTCTTTTGAGGTGTATTATTATTATTTTTGTATTATTCTTACTCCGTTTTTCATTTCAAGAATATCTTTGTATCCCACCTCTTTAGGTACAGGTTTTTTAATCCTGGCTGGGTATACTGTACTACCTGACAGGTTCCCACTGCTCCTTCCTCCACAGTGTTTTGCTGATTTTCTATACTTCACGTGCTTTCCTTTGCTATACTACCCAAGCTCTGTAACCCCCATTTAGACAGATCACATAGAATTCATCACTTGAGTGTTCCTCTAATATTAGTGTAAACGAGGGCTGTTCTGTACAACAGTAATACTTCATAACACATCTCTCGGACCTTAGATCAACTTACAGGTGCCTGACTTTTATTACTCTATTTACTGACGCGCTACACCCAGTTACTAACCTGTACTGTCACCTTACCTCAAATCTGACCACCCGCAACCACATTGCTTTCTAGATACAACTCACAAGCCCCACCTTCTTAACAAGACACTTAACTTATGCCCGCCCTTTCCTAAAAGTGGTAAGCTGGGTTGAAGAGCACGGTTAACTCTATACATAGCCTAGAGATTGTCTATTTCTTCTCTGCCCACTGTGACTGTAAATAACATAAAATGAACCCCTGCTATCATAAAACATTTTGCCTCCCCCACAACTGATCACACACGCACAATAAAGAAAGGAGTAGGTGGAAGCAGAGAACAACAAGATACCTGCAGAAGACTGCACCGGTGACTTTGACAGGTATACAACCACAGAAGTTCACACCATAAACCCAGCGAACCAGAATAGATCAATTTAAGAAGCGGAGGACAACAAGAAGAGTATCACAAACAATGGGAAGACAAAGAAACAATCCCCAAATGAAAGAAAAGGAGGAAGTCGCAGAAAGAATATTAGAAGAAATAGAGGCAAGTCAACTATCAGATGTGGAATTCAAAGCACTGGTTATCAGAAAATTCAAAGAGCTTACAACGAGCTACCAGAAACTACAGGGGAGCTACAATGAACTCTGCAAAATATACCAACATGAAAAAGGAAATAGAAACCATCAGTAAAGGCCAAGAGGAAATGAAGAATACAATTTCTGAACTGAAGAACACAGTAGAAGGTATGAAGAATAGAATCGATATGGCGGAAGATCGCATAAGTGAGATTCAAGACAGGTTAGAAAAAATCTCCCAGACGGAACAAGTAAGGGAAAAGAGAATCAGAAAAAATGAGGAGAATTTAAGAGAAATGCAAGACAACATGAAACGTAATAATATCTGAATAATAGGAATTCCAGAAGGAGAGGAAGAGGAACAAGGGATAGAAAATCTCCTTGAAAGAGTAATAACAGAAAATTTTCCTAAGTTGAGGAGAGATACAGTCGCACGGATCCAGGAATCACAGAGAGTCCCCAGCAGGTGGAACCCAAAGAGGCCTACTGCAAGACACATCATCATTAAAATGGCAAACCTCCAAGACAAAGAGAAAATCCTAAAGGCAGCAAGGGAGAAAAAAGAAGTGACATACAAGGGGGACCTAATAAGGCTGGCTACTGACTTCTCAATGGAAACATTCCAAGCAAGAAGAGAATGCCAAGAAATATTCCAAGTAATGAGAAACAGAGGCCTACAACCAAGGCTACTTTACCCAGCAAGGCTCTCAATCAAGATAGAAGGCCAAATAAAGAGCTTCCAAGACAAAAGAAGTCTAAAAGAATAC
>NW_028086739.1:454329-488388 GCF_014824575.4 Sturnira hondurensis
AAAAACTATGGTACATTTACACAATGGAATTCTATGCTGCAGAAAGAAAGAAGGAGCTCCTACCCTTTGCAACATCATGGATGGACCTGGAAAGCATTATGCTGAGCGAAATAAGCCAGGCAGTGAAAGACAAATACCATATGATATCACCTTTAACAGGAATGTAAACAACAAAACAAACAAGCAAACAAAATGTAACCAAAGGCACTGAAATACAGAACGTGCTGACAGGGTCCATAGGGTAGAGGGGAGAGAAGCACAGAGTAAAAGGGGATGGACTCACATCAATAAGTATGAAGTACACATGGACAATAACTAAGATGGGGGGTGGAGATGGGAGGGGGGTGTGGAGCACTGGGGGGGGTGCAGGCCTGGGAATACAAGAAAGAAAACTGTACTTGAACAAAAGTTAAATAAAAAATAAAATAAAAGATTATTGCATAAATAACACAATACTATATAATACTACACTTCGTGTGCATAATCTAAATTAATGTATGTATTATACCAACTTTCTATTGTTGCATAACAAATTGCTGCCAACTTAATGCCTTAAAACAACATCTATTTATTATCTCACAGTTCTGTAGGTCTCAAGTCTAGGAGAGCTTGACTGGGTCTTCTGCATCAGATTTTTCACTTAAGGTGGTAGCTAAACTAAATTTTTATCTGAAGGTTCTATGGAAGAATTAACTTCCCACCTTATTCACATTGTTGGAAGAATCCATTTTTTTGCAGTTATAACTGAGGCTCCTATTTCCTTGCTGGATATTGGCCAAAGGTTGTTCTCACCATCTAGAGGCTACCTGCAGTTCATGTTATGTGCCTTTCTACATTTTGAATTTCGTTTAGTATTTGAATGACTGAAATAAGATGTGTTTATACCAAGGGGAGAAATTCTGTCTACCATGCAAACTGTAATGGTTTCTAACCAGCCCTGAAATGTAATTTGCCTTTTTACTTTTATAAATTGCACAATAAAAGGTACTAAATGTAATCTTTGTCTCTGATATGTACCATCACTTCTAAGGAAGTCAGGCGTTTTCTCATATGTATCCTTAGAAGAGTACAATGTAGGCCGATGATTACTTAAGACTGTTGGCTATAGCTCCTTTTGTAGCCTTACACACTATGGCCTTTTAGTATACTATGTTTTCCACATGAATTTTCTGTAAGTGATGCAAGTGTTGATTAGTTAGTTTTAGATCTCTTGGATACATATACCTAGAAGTAAATTGTCACTTTTCATAAACTTAGCTTAATGATGGCATTCAACCATTTTATCCTTTCCTTCTTTAACTTAAATCTGCCAGCTAAAGTCTCAGTGGGGAGGGACTGACTGAAAAGTAAAAGAAGTTTATACTCAGAGTGGTGCTCAGACTGGTGCTCAGATTGGTGCTCAGATTGAAGCAAAGCCAGACTAACTTTAGGTCACAGTTTTTCATGGCTAGAAGGGACCTTGGATGTCATCTCCTCTTTAATAGTTGACCTTAAATGATACCTTCTGTTATCAGCCTAAATGTTTTAAATATATTACACCTTTCTATATTTCTTCAGTGACTTAAGGCTTGGACCAAATATTATCTTAATTAGACTATATTAATTTTAAACATTATTGTTGGCTTGGAATTTATCACTACTTTCTTTCCCCAGATATAAGAGTTAAGTGATTAAGCTAATTGTGAAATGTTTCTGATCTAATTAAAATATAATGTAATTCTAGCCCTGGCTAATGTAGCTCAGTGGATTGAGCTCGGGCCTGCAAACCACACGATGACAGTTTGATTCCCAGTCAGGGCCCATTCCTGGGTTGCAGTCCAGTTCCCAGCAGGGGACTCATGAGAGGCAACCATACATTGATATTTCTCTCCCTCTCTCCTTCCCTTCCTCTCTAAAGATAAATAAATAAAATCTTTAAAATATATATAAAATAAAATATAATGTAATTCCAAGGACATATTAGCACTAAAAAATCATAAACTTATTGAAATATATTTTAATAATGATTTGTAAGAACATTATTTTCATCTTAAAATAATATTCTAATAATCTAAGAAAACATTCTGAAACCTTATATATTAAAAATCACTTGTCACAATGCAAAAGTTATAAATAAATTGTTATTGGGATAAGTAGGCTATGGAGAAATAGTTCATAGAAACCAGAATACATTTGGACATGAAGTTGAATTTATAATAAGGTATACATTATGTCTATCAGGTGATATTATTGTGAATTATATTATTTTAAATGATAGCTGTGGAACACTGTATTGGCAGTGACTGAAATGATTTCCAGACATGTTTGAGGACATTAACAAAGATGAATTAATTAATAATGTTCATAAAGCACACATATTATCTCTATGAATTTTCTACATGTACCAGTATGTAATATGTTTCAAATTTTGAGCACTGAAATAGGTAATAGAACACACTCCAAGTAGTCTTTTAGATTAGGAAAGATAGCTGACTTGTTTCAAGGTGTATGAAAAGAAGGAACATTTTAACCCCTTACCACGTAATAATCCTTTTGCTTTTTCCCTTGAAGATGTCATCAGCATGCTTTTCTTAGAAAACCACTTCAAGTAGACTACAAAAGTTAAAAAGTCTACTTGAAGCTTAAATACTAGCAATTAAAGTGCAAAAAGGAAAATGTTAAATTATTTTCTAATGCAGTTCTCTATTTGTTATATTATTAACCATAATTCAAAGTGAGAACATTTAAGCAAGGTGAAAGACTTAAGGCAAATCTGTGACTTGTGTGGGAGTTTAGGAGAGGTTACTGCATTTAATTTTTAGAGGAGTGGAGTCCTGGGGTTTGATCCACATTTAAAATCTGATGTTGCTTTTTCTAAAGTACTGAATTTCAGGGTGATTTTTATACATACAAAACAATTATCTATTCATATATTCAGAAAATTGCAAATAAGCATCCTGGAGCTAGAAAAACTTATGGTGAAATCTATTAAAGATCTGGAGAATAGTAGCTTTCATCAGAGATTAAAGGAATGGGATTCTTAAGCAAAGAAGACAATAGAAGAGAATACTTAATAACAGTCCTCCCATATAGTCTGAATTACTATCAAGAAGAAAAATATTTTTTTCTATTACATCAAGGATAAAATGACAAGAAGTAAAAGAGACTTGAAAGAATGATGAAATTTCTGAATGACACAGACTTGTCATGGGAGATTCCTTCACTAGAGACTTTTACTGGTAAATTAAAAATTATTTCAAAATTTTCTACCTATCTTTTAAGGAATTCCATTGTAAATCTCCTCAAGCCAATGAATCTGATTAAATGCAGTCACGCATACATAGAATCTTAAAATATTACTGGCTGGAAATATGAGTATTAGAGAAATAATCAAGATGCTCTGTGGTGGAATTGCTTTAAGCTGAGTCAACTCTACATGGTTGACTTGATTGAGCCATGGTAAAAACTGATCACCAAGGAATCAGTCAAAATGGTAGATAAGATTCACTATAAGAGAGTAAAATAATGAAATTAGTTACATTCTGCTAATTGCAGTCAAGCCATAGGACCTGGATATTATGGCAGCAAGATATAACAAGAATCTAAATAAAAATAGAATTAGTATTAAAGAGGAGCATTTTAATTTTTAAACATTTTGTTTTCAATTATCCAAACTTATGGGAATATTATAAAACTAATACAATGAGAGTTTATATCCCCATCACTTAGATTCCACAATTGTTATCAGTCTGCTTTATTATATGTGTGTATATTACATGTGTACACATATGCTATGTATTTTACTAATCATTTTCAAAATAAATTGCAGATTTGTTTGATATTTAAACCTTAAATATTTCAGCACACATATCCTAAAAAGTAAGGACATTCTCCCACATCATCAAATAAAATTACAGCTCTTAAAAATTTAACGTTAACTCTTTAATATCATTTACTGCTATTCTATTTTCTGATCTCTCTAATTGTTCCCCAAATGTCTCCTCTTTATCATTTACCTTAATTAGTTTGAAATAATTTTAAACACAATTACAAATTATACAGAAACCTCCCATTTATAGAATATCCTTACACAATTCATTCAGTTTCTTTAAATTTTAACACCTGTGCAATCACAGTAAACTTATGGAAATCAGTATAATACTCTCTCTGCTGACCACATTAAAGTTTAACCTAGTAATGAAGATACTTAGGTAACCATCACAACATTTTAATATAGGTATTATCATCATTTGAAAAATAAAGCAACTTAAAAAAATAAAACAAATTTCTATCTTAAGATCATAGAAGCAGATAATGTTGATTCTTACATGCTTGTTTGACTATAATGTTCATGTACATTTTATTACATGATATCACTTTTCTAATATTTACTATATGAGGGGGTCAATTATTTAGAAGAGGAAAATTATGACAAATATTTTATTATTTATCACTTATTATAACAGAACTGGAAGTTCCACATGTTTTTTAAGTATCGCTTACAAATTTCATTAATACTTAATTTAAAGAACTTATATTACAAAATCATACATTCTTTTAATAATTCATCAACTTGGCTTGTTCCTTTTTTACTATTTTCTGCCCAAGCAAAATTCTTTTTGGTTTGTATAATTATATGCGACTGTAGTTAATTCAGCTTAAAATAATCTCATTTTTGTAAAATTGTCATCAACATAAGAAATATTCATGAGAGGAAGATGATAAAGTGATGGAAGTTATACTAACCTCCTGCCAGGACCAATCTGGAACTACAACTCAATTGTAGAGAAACCACCTGGAACAAACAACTGAACACTAGTGAAAGAGAGAAGCCTTATAACCTCAGACAGACAAAGAATCAGCTTTGGCACAACCTGTCTGGTAAGGAATGCGGTGGAGACTCAAGAGGGCTGGCTGGGTACTCACAGGCAGCAGCACTGGAGGGAAAATTAAGAGGCCAGTTGGATCCCCCTGAAAAGTATAGGGTCTAAATCCTAAGCTGAGATCCCCAGCCTAAAACACCAGAGTCCAAAAAGTACACAGATAACAACCAGGGGTGAAAATTACCAGGGTTGCAGAGATAGATGGCTGGAGATGCAAGAGACATTTAAAGGGCCAACACACAAATTTTCATTTGCAGCTACTTACCTGGGGCTCAGGCAAAGGCAGGGTCAGAGTTGGATGGTGATGCCTTAGGAGAGACTGGGGACGGAAGTTTTGTAGAAAGAGGTAAAGAGTTGACAGGGTAACCGTCAGTCAACTCTCCCAAGTATCTACTCTCTTTGGTGAAGGAGTAGATACTGGGATCCCAGTACTGAGTCATCCCTCATATGGAAGCAGCCATTTTGCTGAGGCAGTCCACTCCCCTCCAAGTGGCAGCAGCCTGAGGAGAAACAACAGCCCCAACCCCAGGAGGGTCTCTTCCCTGCCCAAAGGGTTTAAGCCTGACTGCTGAGTGCAGAGTGACTACATTAACAACTGAAAGAGACAGTCACAGATGTAGATCCCTGGCAGTCTTGGAGCAGGCTGCCTAAGGTCATACAGAGTCAACATTTGACATCACTACGAACAGATCAGAAAGAAAAAAAAAACAGTGGTAAATACTAGAGTCTGTGGAGACAAAATCCATTGTGTTCTTCTTCGTGATTATTTCTTTCCTGCATAGCTTTTTAACACCCATTTCTTGTCCAGAAAATTTGTGCACATTAAGTCACTAGATTTTATACTATAGTGTATTTCAATTCACACATTTTGACCCTCCCTTCTCATGTGGCCCACCCTTCTCATACCACATTTTAACTTCTTCTTTCTTTGCATTATTTTCATTTCAAATTTTGTTTTCTCTCTTGCTACAACTTGTTTCCATTCCATACTCTTACTATTTCTCCCCGTCCAGACACACAAAGTCAATTTTCTTGTCAATGGTCATCTCACATCTTTCCCCCCTCACTCTTAAAATACCTGTGTTCTCTCTCCACCTTTAGCACTCTTTGCTAGTTAGTTGTGGGTAGGTAGTTGTATTTTTTCATCTTATCTCTAGAGCTTCACTAATTTTTATTTCAAATATCAAATTTTACTAGTCCACTTTCATATTCTTTTTCTCTCAATTTTCAAATTTTGCCCTGTCATAACCTGTTATTTTTGTCTTTCTATTTCTCTTTTATCCCGCTCTTTTATTTTTCTTTATTCTCCTTTTTTTCTTTTTCCATGCCTCTCAAATTTTAATCTTTCCATGTCTTTGCCTAGTTTGTGTTCCTCACTCTTAGTATTCACTTTCTATCTATCATTTCAAAATCACTTCCCATTTCTCTAGACATCTCTAAAGCTTTTCTTTGTTTCTTTTTTCCCTCTTATTCCCATACAACTTATATTAATATGAGATTGTTTGTTGTTAATAGTACTGTGGTGGATCTTTCTCTCCAATGTCACTCCATATTTTTATTAATTATTTACTATTTTTACTTCCTTTTTTATCTCTCTCACTTTATTTTATTTATATTATTTTACTTTCTGTTTAAACCTAATACTATATGACTCCCTTCTCATACTTTATTCCACATTCTTCATTCCCTATTGTACTCATGATGTAAATTTTACTTTCTTAGCACTGCTACAACTCCTACCTTTTATTAGTGTTCCTCCCTCTTCCCTCTCAAAATATTTTTTCTTTCTGTAGGTCATCTCATATACACTTTCTTTTCTTATAATACTCTTAATCTCTCTAACCTTTATTGATACTAGCTCATTTGCAATAGATAGTGGGAAGGCAGGGGAAGTTATTTTTGCAAGTGTGGGCATATTTCCTGGGTTTTATGTGTTTATTCTGGGAGAACCTGCACAAAATCACACAAGATGTGGTGGACAGGGTAACCCTCAGTCAACCAGCTGGAGGGAAGGACCTACCAAAGAACAACCCAATGACAATCAAAACCCTATTACATACAGACATCCAACATAAAAGGCATAAAGGGCATCCCAAGAGCATCAAGTTCAGGAGATCATGGAGACTGTACCACTGAATCCCACAGGCCTCCTACCATAGAAATTCACACCACAAACTCAGGAAGTTGAGAAACAGAAGCAAACAAGAAGAGTCCCACAAATAATAAGACAAAGAGACAACCCCAATTAAAAATAAAGGTGTAATCCTCAGAAAGAATGCTAAATGAAATACAGGCAAGTCAACTATCAGATACTGATGATCATAAGTAATCTCAATGAGCTCAAGTGTGAATTACCAAAAACTACAGGGAAATTATGAAGAACTTACTGAAAACTATATTAGCATTCAAAAAAGACATAGAAACAATAAACAATGGCAAGAGGAAATTAAGAATACAATTTCTGAATTGAAGAACACAGTAGAAGTAATCAAAACCAGGCTAGATTAACCAGAGGATCAAATCAGCAAGTTGGAAGACCAGGTACAAAAAACTCCCAGAAAGAGCAAGAAGAGGAAAATAACACTCAAAAAGAACGAAGAGGGGTTAATGACACTGTAGGACAACATGAAACACAATAATATCTGTACAGTAGGGATACCAGAAGGAGAAGGAGAAGAAGAAGAGCAAGGAATAGAAAACCTGTTTGAAAAACTAATGATGGATAACTTCTCTAATTTGATGAGAGAAAAAACACACACATCCAGGAAGCACAGAAGGTCTCAATCAAAAGGAACCCAAAGAATACTATTCCAATACACATGATAATTAAAATGGCAAAATTCAAAGACAAAGAGAGAATCTTAAAGGCAGCAAGGGAGAAACCAGTAACATATAAAGCAGCCATAAAAAGGCCAGCAGCTGACTTTTCAATAGAAACATTACCAGCAAGAAGGGAATGACAAGAAATATTCTAAAGCAAAAGTCTGCAACCAAGACTACTCTACCTATGAAGGCTCTCAGTTAAAATGGAATGCAAAATAAGAAGCTTCCCTGGCAATAGAAAGCTAAAAGAACACAGCTCCACCAAACCAGCTCTGTAAGATATGCTAAAGGGAATGTTTTAAGAAAAGAAATTAAAACAGTGAGAGAGAGAGGAACACAGGTACAAAGGAAGTAAAATGGCAATGAATAAGTACCTGTCAATAATAGCCTTAAATGTAGATGGATTATAAGCTCCGATCAAAAGATATAGGGTAGCTGAATGAATAAGAAAATATGACCCACACATATATTGCCTACAAGAGACATGCCTCGGAATGAAAGACTTACACAGACTGAAAGTTAAAGGTTGGAAAAAGATATTCCAAGCAAACAGACAGGAAAAAGAAGCTGAGTAGCAATATGTATATCTGACAAAGTAGAGTTCAAAACAAAGGCCATAAAAAGGGAAACAGAAAGACACTTCATAATACTCAAGGAAACAATCCATCAAGAGACACAAATATTATAAACATATATGCACCCAAAAGAGGAGACCCAAATACAAAGGGAAAATCTTGGATGACTTCAAGAAAGATATAGACATCAACACAATTTATAGATTCAACACAATCCCAATTTAAGAACCAATGGTATGTTTCACAGACATAGAGCAAACATTTCAAAATTTATATGGCACCATAAACAATCCGGAACAGCTGCAGCAGTTGTGAGATAGAAGAACAAAGTGGGAGAGATCACAATACCTGATATCAAACTGCATTACAAGGCCACTGTCATTAAAACAGCCTGTTATTGGCATAAGAATAGACGCATATGTGCGACTGCGGTCAGCACGCCACCTTGCACACTCACTGGGTTTGCTCGCTGGGGACTGCTTGGTCCGTCTCACTGCTCACTCCTTTGCTGGTTTATCTGAGCGCAAATGTGTGACCATGGTCAGCCTGCCCCGCACCCTCACTGGGTCCGCACTGCTAACCCGGCTGCCTGCGCACCTGGGTCGGGGATCTTTCTGGCCCGACCCTGCTCCACTGCTGGTTCCAACCCTCTTACCGGTCACGGTTGAACAAACCACGCAGCGATGTGGCAAGAGGCAGCAGAGGGGAATGCCATTGCTCCCCTTTGATCCTGCACCCACATACAGCATCACAACCCAGTGACTGAGTTGCCCCACCCTGGTCAACACTTAGGGCTCCACTCCTCATACATAACAGGCACAATCAGTCCAAAATATGGCTCAAGAAGAACTCAAAGCCCCAGAGCTGATAACTCTGAGAGAAAAAGAAATAGCAAACCTCTCAGATGCACAGTTCAAAATACTGGTGATCAGGATGCTCACAGAACTGGTTGATTATAGTCACAAATGAGAGGAACATATGAAGGCTAAACTAATTGAAATGAAGGGAAATGTCCAGGAAACCAATAGTGATGGAAAGGAAATGGGGACTCAGATCAATGGAGTGGACCAGAAGGAAGAACAAAACATCCAACCAGAAAAGAATGAAGAAATGAGAATTCAAAAAAAAAATGAGAAGAGGCTTAGGAACCTCCAGGACATCATTAAACGTTCCAACATCCAAATTATAGGGGTATCAGAAGAGGAAGAGGAAGAGCAACAAGTGGAAAACATATTTGAACAAATAATAAAGGAGAACTTCCCCAATCTGGCAAAGGCAACAGACTTCCAGGAAATCCAGGAAGCTCAGAGAGTCCCAAAGAAGTTGGACCCAAGAAGGAACACACCAAGGCACATCATAATTCCATTAGCCAAGATGAAAATGAAGGAGAGAATCCTAGAAGCAGCAAGAGATAAGGGAACAGTCACCTACAAAGGAGTTCCCATCAGACTGTCTGCTGATTTCTCAAAAGAGACCTTACAGGCAAGAAGGAGCTGGAAAGAAGTATTCCAAGGCATGAAATCCAAAGACCTACAGCCAAGATTGCTTTATCCAGCAAAGATTTCATTTAGAATGGAAGGACAAATGAAGTACTTCTCAGATAAGATCAAATTCAAGGAGTTCATCATCACCAAGCCCTTATTATATGACGTGTTAAAGGGATTAATCTATGAAAAATATGAACATTGAAAGGACAGCAAACTCACAGTTATTAACAACCATGCCTAAAACAAAAGTAAACCAAGAGGACAGCTAGACCAGGAGTGGAACCATAGAAATGAAGAAGACATGGAGGGTTAGCAACAGGGGAGTGGGAGGAGGAGAAGGGAGGAGAAGGTACAGAAAATAGCATAGACAGTAGGTAGGAAATAGATAGGGGGAGGGCAAGAATAGTAGGGGAAATATAGAATCTAATGAACCTGAGACACGTGGTCATAAACTAAAGGGGGGTGAATGGTGGGGGAGGTGGTGTGCGGGGTGGAGGGGAATGAAGGGGGGAATAGAACAACTGTAGTGGTATAATCAATAAAATATATTCTAAAAAAGAATAGATGCATAGATCAATGGAACAGAATAGAGAGCCCAGAAATAAACCCAAGTCTCTATGGTCAGTTAATATTCAACAAAGGGGCAGAGCTTTGAAATGGAGTAAAAATAGCCTCCTCAACAAATGGTGTTGGGAGATCTGGACAGCTACATGCAAAAAAATGAAACTCAATCACCAACTTACACCATACAGAAAACTCAAGGTGGAAAAATGATTTAAATATAAGTTGTGACACCATAAAAGTCCTAGAGGAAAACATAGGCAAGAAAATCTCAGATATTCCACACAGCAATATAGGCACCAAGGTCATAGAGCAAGGAACATAAAGGAAAGAATAAACAAATTGGATCTCATCAAAATAGAAAGCTTATGCATAGCTAAAGAAAACAGCAGTAAAATGAAAAGAAACCCAAATATATGGGAAAACATATTTGCCAATCATACCTCAGACAAGGGTTTGATCTCTAAAATATATAAAAAACTCACATGACTCTACTCCAGGAAGAAAAACAATTGAATTAAAAATGGGCAAAAGACTTGAACAGACACTTCTCCAAGGAGGACATACAGAGGGCGCAGAGACATGTGAAAAGATGCTCAACATCACTAGCCATCAGAGAGATGCAAATTAAAACTACTTCACACTGGTAAGAATGGCCATCATAAACAAATCAATAAACAGCAAGTGTTGGAGAGGATGTGGAGAAAAGGGAACCCTAGTGCACTGTTGGTGGGAATGCAGACTGGTGCAGCTACTGTGGAAAACAGTATGAAATTCCCTCAAAAACCAAAAGATGAAACTGCCTTTTGACTCAGCAATTCCACTCCTGGGATTATACCTACAAGCCCTGAAATACCAATCCAAAAGAACCTATGCACCCCAATGTTCACAGCAGCACAATTTACTATAGCCAATTGTTGGAAGCAACATAATTACCCATCAGTAAATGAATGCATCAAAAAACTATGGTACATTTACATGATAGAATACTATGCAGCAGAAGGACAGAAAGGACTCCTATCCTTCACAAGAGCATGGATAGAACTGGAGAGAATTATGCTAAGTGAAATAAGCCAGGCAGTGAAAGACAAGTACCACATGATCTTACCTATAAGTGGAAACTAGTCAACAAAACAAACAAACAAGCAAAACATAACCAGAGACATTGAACTTAAGAACAAACTGACAGTAACCAGAGGGGAGGTGGAAGGGTATAATGGGGGAGAAAGGGGAAGGGTTTTCAGGAACACCTATAAATGACACATAGACTAAACCAAAGGGGTGTAGGATGAAGGGTGGAAGGTGGGGATGGCTGGGGTGGAGAGGGGGGGAATGGAGACAACTGTACTTGATCAACAAATTTTAAAAAGTTAAAAAGAGAATTAAAAGAGAACTATTGCCCAGCCTTCCGAGGAAGAGAATTAAGAGGTGAAAGAGAGTAAAACCAGTGTCTGTGAGACATCAGAGTACCACATGGACTAGTGTAGTTTGTGAGAAATATTATATGGTGAATTTGTTTAAGCTATCTTAATAATATTAACTTCTATTGTGAAATATCAAGTTGCCATTTAATGAAACAATGTAACATTTTATTCATTACATGCCAACAATCATTAACTGTTTTATACACAAAAATCCTGTGTTGGTGGTTGTTTTGGAAGGGGCGAGCAAAGATAATAGCTATGAGCTCATATTGGAGGAAATTCTAGTTTGGTTACAAAAACTGAAAGATCGAGAGCAGAGAACAAGAAATAGGTAGAAAAAGGGAATCACAGTCAAAGTACCATAACATTACAACCAGATACAGGAAGTGGCCAGAAAAGTTGATGAGGGCATTGGTCAAAGGACTGATTCAAAGGAATGCCATTCAAAGGAATGGAAGTCATCAGGTTTATACAAATAAATAGTATATTTTCCTTGAGATTACTTGATAGAAGTGATTAATCATATGAATAATGAGAGAAAAAGAACCACACTTTTTAGACTATATATGTTAATTGGCCAGGAGGCTCACTCACTAAGAAATTGCCTGTTGCATACAACAGCAATGGCAAATATGAATCAGACCCTGCCTCAAAAATTAATAAAGGATTCATACATAGTTAAATGATGAATATGAAGCACATGCATACCAGGGATCTGTGGTATTGTTTTTTTCATTTTTGTCTATTAATAAGTCATCATTTATAGAGCATATTAAATAAAGGTTCACAGCAATAGAGCAAAAGGTACAGATATTTCTGACATACCTTCTGCCTGACCATATGGCACAGCATCCTTCATTATTAACGTCCTTGAACAAAGTGGCACATTTGTTAAAAATGATAAACATATATTGGCACATCACTAAAAGTCCATAGTTTGCACAGGGGTTTGATTTTGGTGCTGTACATTCTATGCATTCTAACAAATGCATAATGATGTGCATCCTCCTTCATAGTATCATACAGAGTAGTTTTGCAAGAATAAGCATAGATTCTTCCTTAAATGTTTGGTAGAATTCACCAGTAATCCTGGGCCTGATGCTCTGTTTTTAGGAATGTTATTCATAAGCCTATTCAAACTGTCCATTTCTTCTGTTATGAGTTTTGGTAGAAGGTGTTGAAATGTGTCCATTTCATGTAGCATATCACATTTGTTTATAAAGTGTTGTCTGTACAAGTAGCGTAGTATTCTTTCAATGTCTATGGGATCTTTAGTGTTGCCATGTGTTCCTTTCTCATATTAATAATTTGTGTCCTCTCTCCTTTTTGCTTGTGCACATAGAGGCTTACCAATTTATTAAGGTTTTCAAAGAATTATCCTTTGGTTTTGTTGATAATTTGTATTGGTTCTCTGATTTAAATTTCAATATCTGGACTTCCGCCAAGATGGAGGCATAGGTGGAAACACTGTGCCTTCTTCCACAACCCAGTTTGGATACAACAAAGGTATGGAGAACAAAGACACACCCAAAGAACAGAAAATTGAATTATGCGGAAGTCTGACAACAACTAAACGTTTGACCTGGACGGTAAGAGGGGAGGAGCCAGCAGTGGAGCAGGGTTCAGCAGAAAAGATCCCCCGACCTAGGCACACAAGTAGCCCAGACCTAGTCAGGGTATGGGGCAGACTGACTGCAGTCACACATTCATGCACAGTGAGACGGACCACACAGGCCCCAGGGGGCGAACCCAGTGGAAGGCTAATGGCGGAAGTGCACTCGTGTGTAGTGGGATGAAACACGCAGGCCCAGGTGTAGGTGGCAGCTGCAGCACCAGCCACCTGTGGGGGCCGCGGTGGGAGGTGGCAGACAGAACACAATTGTTCCTCTTTGACCCCGTCCCCACATACAGTGTCACAACGCAGCGACTGAGTTGCCCTGCTCTGGTGAACACCTAGGGCTCCGATCTTGCTATGAAACAGGCACGAACAGCCCAAAAGATGGCGCAAGAAGAACTCAAAGCCCCAGAGCCTATAACTCTAAGTGACCGAGAGATTGCCAGCCTCTCAGAAGCCCAATTCAAGACACTGTTTATCAGGATGCTCACAGAATTGGTAGACTACAGTCACAAATGAGAGAAACATATGAAGGCTAAACTAATTGAAATGAAGGGAGATGTCCAGGAAACCAATAGTGATGGAAAGGAAACTGGGATTCAAATCAATGGAATGGACCAGAAGGAAGAACGAAACACCCAACAGAAAAGAATGAAGAAATGAGAATTCAAAAAAATGAGGAGAGGCTTAGGAACCTCCAGGACATCTTTAAAGGTTCCAACATCCAGATTATAGGGGTACCAGAAGGGGGAAAGAAATAGCCACAAGTGGAAAACTTATTTGACCAAATAATAAAGGAGAACTTCCCCAGTCTGGCAAAGGAAATAGACTTCCAGGAAATCCAGGAAGCTCAGAGAGTCCCAAAGAAGTTGGACCCAGGAAGGAACACACCAAGGCACACCATAATTAAATTAGCCAAGATGAAAATGAAGGAGAGAATCCTAGAAGCAGCAAGAGATAAGGGAACAGTCACCTACAAAGGAGTTCCCATCAGGCTGTCAGCTGATTTCTCAAAAGAGACCTTACAGGCAAGAAGGAGCTGGAAAGAAGTATTCCAAGGCATGAAATCCAAAGACCTACAGCCAAGATTGCTTTATCCAGCAAAGATTTCATTTAGAATGGAAGGACAAATGAAGTACTTCTCAGATAAGATCAAATTCAAGGAGTTCATCATCACCAAGCCCTTATTATATGAAATGTTAATGTTAAAGGGACTTATCTAAGAAAAAGAAGATAAAAAATATGAACAGTGAAAGGACAGCAAACTCACAGTTATTAACAACCATGCCTAAAACAAAAGCAAACCAAGAGGACAGCTAGATCAGGAGTGGAACCATAGAAATGAAGAACACATGGAGGGTTAGCAACAGGGGAGAGGGAGGAGGAGAAGGGGGGAGAAGGTACAGAAAATAGTATAGACAGTAGGTAGGAAATAGATAGGGGGAGGGCAAGAATAGTGGGGGAAATATAGAATCTAAAGAACTTGAGGCACGTGGTTCAAGTTCAAGGCACGTGGTTTGTTGTTCAAGTTATAAACTAAAGGGGGGAGAATGGTGGGGGAGGGAGTGTGTGGGTCGAGGGGAATGAAGGGGGCAATAGAATATCTGTAATGGTATAATCAATAAAATATATTTAAAAATAAATTTCAATATCTGTTCTAACTTTTATTTTTTCCTTTATTCTGCTCACTTTGTATATAATGTACTTTTTTCTCACCATTCTTTTACTTTTAGTCTATATGAGTTTTATATTTATAGTGAGTTTTTTTGTAGACAACATAGTTATGTCTTGTTATTTGATACATTCTAAAAAATATGTTTCAATTTTTATTTTTATTTATTTATTTACTCATTCAGCCATTTTTAAAGTACTTTTTTAAAGGTTTTATTTATTTTTAGAGAGAGGGGAGGGAGGGAGAAAGAGAGGGAGAGAAACATCAGTGTGTGGTTGCCTCTCATGTGGCCCCCACCAGGGACCTGGCCCACAACCCAGGCATGTGCCCTGACCGGGAATTGAACTAGTGACCCTTTGGTTCACAGCCTACACTCAATCCACTGAGCCACACCAGCCCAGGCCCATTTGTTAATTTTAATTGTTGTTCAAGTGGTTTTCTGTCTTTTACTCCCACCCCAGCCCTCCCCACCTCCCTCCCATTTCCACATTCCCCCCTTGTTTTTATCCATTTGCCCTTTATATTAGCTCCTGCAAACCCTTCCCCTTTCCCCCTGAAGTTCCCTCCCCTCTCCCCTCTGGTCACTCTCAGCCTGTTCTCTATTTCAGTGTCTTTGGTTATATTTTGCTTGTTTGTTTGTTTTGTTGTTTAGGTTCCTGTTAAAGGTGAGATCATATGGTATTTGTGTTTCACCACCTGGCTTATTTTGCTTAGGATAATGTTTTCTAGTTCCATCCATGCTGTCTCAAAGGGTAGGAGCTCCTTCTTTCTTTCTGATGCATGGTATTCCATTGTGTAAATGTACCATAGTTTTTTGATCCAATCATTTGCTGATGGGCACTTTGGCTGTTTCCAGCAGTTGGCTATTATAAATTGTGCTGCTATGAACACTGGGGAGCATAGGTTCCTTTGGATTGGTGTTTCAGGATTATTAGGGTATAATCCCAGCAGTGGAATTGCTGGGTCAAATGGCAGTTCCATTTTTAGTTTTTCGAGAAAATTCCATACTCTTTTCCACAGTGGTTGTACCAATCTGCAATCCCACCAGCAGTGCACTAGGGTTCCATTTTCCCCACAACCTCTCCAACACTTGTTTGTTACTTTGTTTATGATGGCCATTCTGAATGGTGTGAAGTGGCATCTCATTGTGCTTTTAATGTGCATCTCTCTGATAGCTAGTGATACTGAGCATCTTTTCATGTGTCTCTGGATCCTCTATATGTCCTCCTTGGAGAAGTGTCTGTTCAAGACAAGGGTTTAATCTCCAAAGTATATAAAGAACTCACATGACTCCACTCTAAGAAGACAAGCAACACAATGAAAAAATCAGCAGAGGACTTGAAATCTCTGTCTTTTAAATGGTGCATTTATACCATTGTTATTCTAGTGACTGATTATTTGGCTGGACTGATATTTTCCTTATGTGTGACAATTATCTCTTTGATTACTATTTTTCTTTGTCCCTATATTTTTCTGTAATTTGTCATTTTAAATGAATATTTTATATATTTATATTATCTTTCTTCTCTAAGTATATTAGCTCTACTTACTTTCTTATTGATAGGGCTAGAGTTTAAAATATACCTATACAACTGATCTGAGTCAACTTTCAAATAGCCCTATACCTCTTCATAGGTAGTACTGGTATGTTATAATAATCATAATTCCTTCTTGTTATCCCTGCATTTAACTTACACATAAACAAATATACACACACATGAGAGAGGACCACCAAAAAGACAAAATTATCTTGTGGAGGGCAGGCACCTTGTAGTAAGGCTTCCTCCACTAGGTGAGTGTTCTAGGAACCCATCTGTATCAATGTACCAGCTTGCATTGCTGTAAGGGGCTGCATTTGGCTTCAGTGAATTTTTATTAAGACAAGTTTTACCATCTCATGGTGGGTGATTTACAAGTGCACCTTCCCACACCAGGGTGAATGTTGAACAGTTTTGGACCAGAAATGGCATGCCACCCCGCCCCACCCTCCCCATTCATTCAATCTCACCCCAAATGACTTTTATTTTTTCCCCCAGATGATAAAAAGTGCTCAAAGGGAATCATTTTGCAGATGCGGAAGGGGGGGACAAAAAATGGCAGAAGCACTAAAAGGCATCAAAATTGACAAGTTTAAGAACTGGTTTGAGCTTACCACATTTGCTGTGATAGAAATAGGCTGAAAGTTTTATCTTTGGTCCTCTATATAGGTAAGGTGCGCTTTTTTAAAGCATAACTTTATCCAGGATTTTTTCTTCATCTTTAATTTTCTGTAAATTGAAAATGATATATCCATATAGTTTTAATGGAATTTATCCTATGTGGTGTTCTCTGAACTTTCTATATCTAGATCTGTAGTTTTGTGTCTGACATTTATTTGGGAAAATTCTTATTCTTGTTTTAAATATTTTTTTCTCTTGTAATTCTTTCTTCTTCTTCTCCTAGTATTCCCATTATACACATGCTAAAACTTTTGAAGTTGTTCTACAATTCTTCAATATTTTGCTTTTTTCATTCTTTGTTCTTTTGCTTTTCAGTTTTGAAAATGTCTATTGAGATATCCTCAAACTCAAATAAAACTTAGTAGTATCTAGTCTACTATCAAGCTAATCAAAGACATCCTTCATTTTTGTTACAATGTTTTTGATCTCTAGCATTTGGTGGAGGAGGGTTCTTTCTTAGAAATTCTTCTTTTTTCTTTTTTTATTCTTTTTTTTCCAATTTTTTATTTAATTATTTTTCAAGTACAGTTTTCTGTCTATTACTCCCACCCCATCCCACCCCCGTACTCCCCCCTCCCTCCCATTTCCACCCTTCTCAGTTGTTGTCCATGTATCCTTTATATGTGTTTCTCTAAATCCCTCACCTATTTCCCCTGAAATTCCCTCCCCTCTCCCTTCTGGTCACTGTCCGCCTGTTCTCTATTTCAGTGTCTTTGGTCATATTTTGCTTGCTTGTTTGTTTTGTTGTTTAGCTTCCTGTTAAAGGTGAGATCATATGGTATTTGTCCTTCAACACCTGGCTTATTTCACTCAGCGTAATGCCTTCCAGTTCCATCCATGATGTTGCAAAAGGTAGGAGCTCCTTCTTTCTTTCTGCAGCATAAAATTCCATTGTGTATATGTGCCATAGTTTTTTGATCCATTCATTTACTGATGGGCATCTAGGTTGCTTCCAACTCTTGGCTATTGTAAATTGTGCTTCTATGAACATTGGGGTGCATAGGTTCTTTGGGATTGGTGTTTTAGGGTTCTTAGGATACAATCCTAGCAGTGGAATTGCTGGGTCAAAAGGCAAGTCCAATTTTAGTTTTCTGAGAAAATTCCATACTGTTTTCCATAATGGTTGTACCAGTCTGAAATCCCACCAACAGTGGACCAGAGTCCCCCTTTCCCCATCTTTCTTAGAAATTCTATCTGCTTTACCGCCCATCTGTTTTTGCATGTTGTGTGCTTTATCCATTAGTCTTTAGCATATTAAAATAGTTTTAAATTTCTTGTTTGATAATTTCAACACCCTGGCCATATCTGAGTGAGATTCTAATCCTTGCTGCCCTCAAACTGTTTTTTTTTTGTCTTTTAGCATTTCTTTTTTTTTTCCTTGTCAGCCAGATGTGAAGAACTGTTACTTGTTGGTACAGAGTTTTCTACTCACCGGTTTCTATTCTGATAAGTTGTGATTCTCTGTTTTTACTTGTCTGTCTCTCTCTAATTTGGGGGATCAGAGAGTGGTCCTATGACCTCACTTTTAGTATGTATCTAAAAAGAGTTGTTGTTTTTTTCAGGTTTTTCAGCTTTTTATGTATGTTAGAACAAATTGGCCACTTCCACACTTCTTACTAAACCGGAATGCCCCATATAATTTTCATTTTGATGTGTGCTAATGAATAAAATCTGACCAGTTTTTGAAGCATCAGTATTTGTTACCAACTTATATATTTATAATTGTCTAATATAAAAAACAGACTTGGACACATTTTCTTCTCTGTAGTTACAATCTGCTTTACATAACACATTACCTACAGAAAACATTTAGTTTACATTCCCAGAAAATTAGGTCACCTGTTCTATAACTCCAAAGAACCACACAGTACTTTGAACCATTACATTTGTGCAGGTTTTGGGTACATTTTAGTAGTGCCTATTTACTTCATTCAATTGTGTCTGTTTCATTCTGTCTAATGCTACATGGGCTTATGTCTGTCTTGGTCTCATCTGTATTCACAGTATGAGCACAGTAGTAGATACTCAATAAAGTCTTGTTAAATGAATGGATCAATAAAGTCTTGTTAAATGAATGGAGAAAGTTTTTGTGTACATTAGTTCTACATGCTGATTAAATAATTGTTGAATTATTTGTGGCAGGTAGAGAAATAAAACAAAATATAATGCATTAATTTGAAGTTTACATTAAGTACTAAAGGAATTTTAATAAGAAACATATAATAATGAAGATCATGAAAAGGTTTATTTTTCTTGCTTGTTTTTCTTTTTTTTTAATGGGAAGTACCAAATAAGTTTGAGGGAAAAAGGAAGTGGTCAAGAAGTTTGGAAAATTAATTTTGTATAAAAGATGCATTTGTCTATTTTTCATTCTAAACAGATAACAGCTGGTTATTATTATCAAGCATCAATTAACAATTTATACTAGAAAAAAATATATATATATATAAGCATTGCCTAAGTTTAAAATAGATTATGTAAAAGTATTCATGGAACAGGGAAACAGAATAACCACCATCATTATAATGAAATCTCTTTCATGTATGTGAAAAACATTAACTGCATCCTCCCTTAATAATATCATCTTTATAATCATGTATCTTTGCCAGTAGTCATCAAAACTAATTTATATATTTTAAAATGGACCTTATGATTCTCCTCTGGGATCTCTCTAGAATTTCTACCTCTTGTGCAAAGTTCAGTGACTCAAATTAATCTAATATTTTCATACACTTCAGACTAAGGCAGGACATTCTTCCTCAGTCATTGCATTTACTTTTCACTATATTCTGTGTCACACTGACTTTTGATTCAGAGTAGAAATGTTGCTTACAAGCATTTAGTTTCACATTGAAATCACTTTTTACCTTAGTTGTAGTCCATTTCGTACACATCCTGCCCAATTTTCATCTTACTTGGACCGATTTCTAAAATGTATCTTATTTTTAAGATTACTTAAAAATGCATCTATTCTTTCCAGAATATTAGGAACTCCAAATAAGTTAATCTTATCTGAAATTCTGCTGGATATAACTTTAAGTTTTTAATGGTCAGTGTCTTAATGTCATTGAATGTTACCAAGGCCATTCTTCATGGGTTACTACACTGCATAATCACCAAAATTGACTCCAAATCTCCTAATGACTTATTCCTCATTTTTCCTCAAAGTAATGTCATTATTACAATTTTATTTTTTATTAAGAAGAAATTCATGTGGAATATAATTGAGTTATACTGAAAATCAACATGTACCACATATTTCCAAATTACACTACGAATGTGATCAGTCTGATATTATATGACACTAATCTTTTTCTTTGGAATATATAGACCCCCAATTTCCCCTCTGCTGATGCTCTGGGAAAACAGGGTCTCCTAAGAATAATAGCTTATGTTTTTTCTGGAATATCTGCCAATTCATTTTATAACCAAGAGTGACAGCCAACAATGTTTTCTGATACCAATCATCCAACTTCTTATTTAACTTCCTTTATGCAGACACAGCATGAGATGGATGCATAGCTCTCTTCCATAATTATTTTAGTAATATTTTATCTTTGTTGACATTAAATATCATTAAGAACAGTTGTTCTCATTTTATATAATGTATTGCAGGATACAAGTGAAATTCAAATAAATAGCCTCGTCTTGCTCCATTTTGGGGGGTTAAATAATCAGCCTTACCCTGAAGTCTTTCTAGGTCAATCTTATTGTGCAAATTTAATTCATTGATTTTGGCTACAACTGCCCCCAATTGTGTTTAGAATGACCAAGCTAATGCACTTGATGTAGTACATGTAAAGAAGTGACTGAAGATCTCATTTTCAAAAACGATATGAAATTTTACTCAATTTTTTACACAATTGAGTAAAAAAGAACATGTTTATATCTCACCTCAACATAGAATAGAATCCTGTTTTTTCTGTTTCAGAAAGATAATTCCTCAACAATTGTTCTACCTGTGAATATACTCACCTACTGTCACAATGAGTAATATTCCCACAAGTTCTCATAAAAGTTATTTTCACTGTCATTCCTACTTCAAATGGTAAAAAAAATGTCATTTCCTAATAACCTTCTTGTGAACAGTTCCAGTGAGGGCATTCTAAAAGGATAATCCATAGTTAAAGGAACCCAAAGGGATTTTCTGTCCAATTTATGAGGCTGGGATAAAACAAAATAAAGTGCTACCTGTTTATCTGCAGATTTAGTCTATGAAATTCTTTTGAAAGAAATAAAGGGTGGGAATTGGATTGCAATGTGAACAATGACTTTTGGAAGGTTTCATTTCATAATCTATTCTATGTCATAATAATTCTTCTCTGATATGGGTAAGTAGGAATGTGACATTATACATTAAATTATGTGTATGATATTCTAGAGCATTTTTATATCAAAAGATATTTGTGATTATGTGTACTGTTACTTGGTCTTTATAATCATAATACTTTATGTGGTATGAAAAGAATGCATACTTTGCTTTTCCCCAGTAAAGGAAATGTTAATGCATAAAAATAGAGATGTCAACCCCTGGTGTATTTCCAGCCTTTGAATCTTTCTCTGTCCACAAACTATGCATACCACATTGTCATGCTGTCAGCATCATTGGTTGCAAGGTTAGGTCACTGTACCCTCAGTCTCTCAAGTCTGCTCAACTATCTAAGCTCCTAACTGGATTTAGACTATTTTTTTCTGGCCCTTCAGGATGAACATCAGCTGGACTTCTGGGAACAAGAACCCCAGTAGACAGCTACATAAGACCAGACATGCCTCTGAAACTAAAGCTTATGATGCATAAGAAAGCCACTAAAATCCTATGGGTTAAAATTAACATTTTAGTCTTTTGAGTAGACTGAGTGTTTGGTAAGTGCTTAAAACATTTGTTCTGTTTGAAGTATACCTTACAATTTTCTGGGGAGATATTTAAAATATTGATGCGTGGAACATACCCTATTTTAACTAAATTGAAATCCCAAGGCATCTTTCCTTTTAAAATTGTCTAAGTAGTTTTTTATGCTCAGCTAAAGTTGAGAACCACTGCCCTAGAAGAACCAACACTACCTGGACATTTTTCTCATTTCAGATTTCCATTTGAATGTATTCACTAAGTATTTATTAAGTCTATTACATCAGGACTGTTTAGATAGAGGGTTATAAATATGAACAAAATAACTAAGTTTATTGCCCTCATGGAGCTTGAATTTTAATAGGAATCTTTTAAAATATATTTTATTGATTATGCTATTACAGTTATCCCATTCCCCCCTTTATTCCCCTCCAACCAGCATGCCCTCTCCCATCCACATTCCCCACCCGCTTAGTTCATGTCCATGGGTCATACATATAAGTTTTTTGGCTTCTCCATTTCCTATATGATTCTTAACCTCCCCCTGTCTATTTTGTACCTACCATTTATGCTTCTTATTCCCTGTACCTTTCCCCTCATTCTACCCCCTCTCCCTCCCCGCTGATAACCTTCCGTGTGATCTTTATTTCTGTGATTGCATTCCTGTTCTAATTCTTTGCTTAGTTTGTTTTTGTTTTTTAGGTTCAGTTGCTGATACTTGTGAGTGTGTTGACATTTTACTGTTCACAGTGTTTGATCTTCTATCTCTTAGATAAGTCCCTTTAACATTTCATATAATAAGGACTTGGTGATGGTGAACTCCTTTAACTTGACCTTATCTAGGAAACACTTTATCTGCCCTTCCATTCTAAATGATAGCTTTGCTGGATAAAGTAATCTTGGATATAGATCCTTGCCTTTCATGACTAGGAATACTTCTTTCCAGCCCCTTCTTGCTTGTAAGGTTTCTTTTGAGAAATCAGCTGATAGTCTTATTGACACTCGTTTGTAGATAACTTTCTCTTTTTCTCTTGCTGCTCTTAATATTGTCTCATTTTTAATCTTGGGTAATGTAATTGTGATGTGCCTTGGTGTGTGCGACCTTGGGTCCAATTTCTTCGGGACTCTCTGAGCTTTCTGGACTTCCTGGAAGTCCATTTCTTTTGCCAGATTGGGGAAATTCTCCTTCATTATTTTTTTCAAATAAGTTTTCCATTCTTTACTTTTCCTCTTCTCCTTCTGGCACCCCTATGATTTGGATGTTGGGACATTTAAAGTTGTTCCACAGGTTCCTAAGCCTCTCCTCATATTTTTGAAGTCTTGTTTTTTCATTCTGTCTGGTTGAATGCTAATTTCTTCATTCTGGTCCACTCCATTGATTTGAGTCCCAGTTTCTTTCCCGTCACTATTGATTCCCTGTACATTTTCCTTCATTTCACTTTGCATAGCTTTCACTTCTTCCTCTATTTTGTGGCAGTACTCAATCATTTCTGTGAGCATCCTGATTACCAGTGTTTTGAACTGTGCATCTGATAGGCTGGCTATCTCTTCGTCACTTAGTTGTATTTTTTCTTGAACTTTGATCTGTTCTTTCATTCAGGCCATATGTTTTGCCTCAGCACACCTCCTTCATAGTAAGGGGTGTGGCCGTAGGTATTCACCAGAGCAGAGCAACACACTTGGCTGCATTGTGGCACTGTATGTGGGGGAGGGAGAGGGGAGAAAACAATGCTGCTTGTTCAGCTCTCTACCAGCTTTCAGTCACGTCCTCTGCTACCCACAAGCAAATTGGGCCCTTCTGATGCCAATTCTCAGGTGGGTGGGCATTTGTACATTATAGGACCCTGTGGGTCTCTCCAACAAACTCTCCTGTGAGGCTGGGAGTTTCTCCTGCCATTGCAACCTGCACAGGTGTTTTCAGTCAGAGGTTTTGAGGCTTTATTTTCCTGCACTAGAACCCTAGGTTGTGTAGTCTGTCTCATTCCCCAGTGTTCCTACTGGTTTTTCCACACACAATTGTGGGATTGCCTGGTTTGCCCACCGGGTCTGCCAGCCCAGTCTGCCAGCTGCTGCCTTGCTGCAAGTCCTCTCTACCTGGATGCTCATCTCTGCCCCTCCTACTGGTCTGTATGGATATTTTTTTGTTTAACTCATTGGTTGTCAGACTTCCATTTCTGCCAGTTCCATTTTTTTTTAAATTTGTTGTCCCTCTTTTGGTTGTGCTAGGAGGCACAGTATATCTACCTACACCTCCATCTTGATCAGAAGTTCTAATTTTTTGTTTTGTTTAATATATGATGGAGGGCAACAGAACCAGAGTCATTTATCTCATAACTCCCTGAAACACCAAGGAAAAAAGTAAAATTTCTCTCTAGGCCCCATCACTCAGCAGACACTTCTGAATTATGACATGACCTAGAATCCATAAGGATAAAACTCCTCCCCACTTACCCTTCTTCAAGAACTCTACAGTTCAAGAACTGATATACAGAATCAGGGTCAACTGATACAATAATTGACCATATCTTGGTGATGCCAATCTTAACTCAGAAAAGACCCTGTGATAAAGTAAGCTATTATGGAGTTATTTTTCAAGAATCATCATATAGGTATTGAAATGTGTTTATATTGACCATAAGTCTGACCTGAGGTCATAGTCTTACTGTTAACACTCTGAACACCTCTAAACTTGTCAACAAGAAGAATATATTTCTCAGCCTTTAACCCATGCTAAAGAATTAATGAGCATACTTTAGACAGGGGTGTCCAAACTTTTAGCACCACTGGGCCACACTGGAAGAAGAGTTGTCTTGGGCTACACATTACATCACTGCAACATGTAATCATAAAAAAATCATCATGCTTTAAGTAAATTTACAATTTTGTGTTGGGCTGTGTTCATAGCCATCCTGAGCCACATGTGGCCTGTGGGCTGCAGATTAGACATCTGTGGTAGAAGATCTATTACCCTCACATGGCTTATAGAAATAATCATATTAATATATACCTTGAATAATTGTTGTATTAAAGGAGATCTTTCCTAAACTTTAAAGCCTAACACTGAATATGTTCCATAACCTCTTCAGAACTACATCATTCCACACAGTCTATAATCTAATCACCCTACATAGTTCTGTGTTTTCTAATGGTATGCAAATACCCTTTATCCACATGTCATCATCAGCATTTTAAATCACTGCATTGTATTCCATTAATGGATCCACCAGAATTTACTGTTGTACATTGTGATTGTCTTTTATTTTTCATGACTATAAATTACAAAGTAATAAATGATAATGAAATGAAATCTGTACACATACCCTGATTAGACCAGATTCACTTGTTAGTGTTCTATGACTCTCATTCTCCTTATTTTGCTAATTTGTAACAATGAGGCACAGTCCTCAAAACTTATTCTCCTTGATGGAATCATTGGATGATATAGCTTTAAATGTAATTTTTACACTGAAACTCAGTTTGGACTTTTCACTGTCCTCCAGAATTATATAATTTACTACCCCCTGCTACATCTCACCACTTGGAATACTAATATGCAGTTGAAAATTAGCACATTCAAAACCAAACTCTTTTTCCAGCAAAACTTATTACTACTAAAGAATGCTCTACAACAGTAAATGCCAACTTCATTCTTCTGGTTGCTCCATCCAAAACTTAGAATAATTCTTGCCTTCTATTATCACAACCTAGCACATGTTTTTAGCTTTATCTTTAAACTATATCCTTGATCCATCTGAATTTTTAACACTCTGATATCAATACAAAGCAGTAGCATCTACTTCTTGAATCTCTTCTATTGTCTCCTAACAGACCTTCCTGTTACTTCTTTACACTACCCACACACAGTCTGTTCTCAACAAGGCATTAAGAATTTTCAAAAAAATATTTCATGTCTTTCTGCTGAAAACAACCCAATGATTCAATGGTCCAATGCCTTCCCATCTCATCCAGAGTAAAATTAAATTATTACAGTAGTTTAGAGACTACAAAATCTGCCCTCTCTTAAATTGTTAGCTCTGACCTTAAACTTCTATTACAACATTCCTTCAGACTGCCTGCTTAAGCTACATTAATCTCCTTGAACTTTTCCTAATTGGTCACTTCTTAGGGCCTTTGCCCAGCCCTTGCTTCTACTTGGAATGATGTGGCTAGGCGTCTTCATAGCTAGCTCCCTCACCTGCTTCAGATCTTTGCTTCTCAGAAAATAGCTCTCCAGGCATCCTGTTTTAAACAAAGACCCATATTTCTTGCTTCACTTTGTTTTTCAAAATAAAAGTATAAGCATCACATACACTAAATATTTTATTAATTTATTTAGCGTACTGTGTTTCCCCACTAGGTTGTAATTTCCCAATGAGAAAGATTTTTTTTTTTACTTTGTTCACCATTATATCCCCAGCATCTACAGATCCTATCACATTTATAATTTTCAAGCTTTTTACGTATCTGACTCTCTGGCTAAAATGTGGGCTCCATGTAGGTTCTCAGTATATATTTGATGATTGGATGAGAAGGTGAATAAATATTTAACTATTTCCATATTATAAAATACATAAAAATATATGCAGGTTTTAAGCTTCATTCTAACTGACACCCTCAGTCTTGTAGCTCAGTTTTTCTTTCTCCTTTTAGATAAGTTTAAGATGTTTGTATTATTTATTTTATAACAATTTTATTTACGTATAATTAATATACAGTAAAAGTCTATCTAAATTGTACAGTTTAATCATTTTTAATATACTTAAAGCATTGTGCATCCATCACTACAATCAATTTTAGAAAACTTGTATTATCCCAAAAAGAAAACACATATTCTT
Source organism: Sturnira hondurensis (assembly GCF_014824575.4). Taxonomy (NCBI): domain Eukaryota; kingdom Metazoa; phylum Chordata; class Mammalia; order Chiroptera; family Phyllostomidae; genus Sturnira; species Sturnira hondurensis. The sequence goes on from NW_028086739.1 coordinate 481,249, forward strand.
TAACAGTCACTACACACACACACACACACACACACACAAGCAGCTCTTTTTCTTTTCAATACTGCCCACCTGCTCAGTCCTAAGCAATCATTGTTTTGTGTCTCTAGAGATTTCTATCTAATGGACATTTACTATAAGTGGAATCATACAATATGTGGTGTTTTGTGACTGGCTTCTTTCTTTATATAATGTTTTTAAAGATCATCATGTTGTGCAGGTATTAGTACTTTACTTGCTTTTATTGCTATATTATATTATAAAGTCATTGAGAACCTAAAGTATCATTAACATTTTATGTTAAAGACTGAGAGTTTTAACGTCTCCTGGATGGTATGCCACAGTTACACACATATCCCATTATATATATATAGCATATCTTATTTATCTGTTAATCAACTGATGAGCATTTAAATTGCTTCTACTTCTTGGCTATTATGACTAATAGTGCTGTGAACATTTATTTATGTACAAGATTTTGAATGAACATGTGCTTTTATTTCTCTTAGGTGTATATCCAGGAATGGCTTTGCTAGGTCATATGGTAATTCTATGCCTAATATTTTGAGAAACTGCCAGACTATTTTCCAAAGTAGCTGCACATTTTAAAATTCTTACGAAAACTGTGTGAGTTTTTAATCTAGTAATTTATGGTGTATGATACCCAGGTGTCCCTAAAAAAGGAGTTATATTGATATAAATCTTCCACCATCAGTATGTAAGAGAATTCTTGTTCTCCTGTACACCTATGAACAGTGGATAATGTAATTTATTTTAATCTGACAATTTTGTAGCACAAAATATTCCTGTAGTTGTTTAATGTGCATTCATTTTATTACTACTAGTTACACAAGATTCATGTTTCAAGCTATTTATTTAAATGCTTTTAAAATTATTCCCATATCATATGTAAACTTTTCTGCTATGTTATTGTTAAATAATTCTGTTTCTTTCTATAGTAAAGAAATGAACTCTTCTTCAGCTATATATGCTGTAAGTATTTTTCTCCTTTGGGTACAAAACAAATTCTTATTGTTAAATGATTTTAAATGTATACATTATGATGTTCTGGGCATATTGAAGTGGCATACTTAGAAAGTTATATTTAACTTATGTATTCCTCTAATTATTCTTTTCTTAACCTTAGTTTTTTTATTTTATTTTATAAGGATTTGATGTTGATTCATAGTCAGAGGTCAGGGTCTAAATATTTTTCTATGACATAACTTTTTAAACATTTTTAAAAGAGGTGAAACAAAGTTAATTTTTAGTTTAACCTTTAGCAAGCAAGAACAGTTAGTAAGCCAGGGCATATTATGTTCAACATAGTAATCTCAATTAAGCCAAATATGCACACAATTCTTTAACAAGAACAATGTCACAACAAAAGTTTTGGAGAACTAGAACACACCCAAAGACCAGAACACGGAATTATACGGAGTCTGACAGCTACGAACCATTCAACGGAGACCGTGAGAGAGGCGGAACCAGCAACGGAGGTGGGTCGGGCAGGACAGATCTCCCAACCTAGGCACTAGGCGCGGGTAGCCCAAAGCCAGTCGGGGTGCGGGGCAGACTGACCAAGGTCACACATTCGCACACAGTGAGACGGACCATGCAGGCCCCAGGGGACGAACCCAGTGGTGGAGGGCCGACAGCGGTGGCACACTCGAGTGCGGTGGAACGAAACACGTGGACCCGGTGACAGTGGTGGCTGCGGTGCCGGTGGGGGTTGCAGCAGCAGGTGGCGGAGGGAAGCCATTGTCCCTCTTTGACCCCGCCCCCACATACGACGTCACAACCCAGGGACTTAGTTGCCCTGCTCTAGTGAAAACCTAGGGCTCCGATCCTGCTACTTAACAGGCACGAACAGCCCAAAAGATGGCACAAGAGGAACTCAAAGTCCCAGAGCCAATAACCCTAAGCGACCGGGAAATTGCCTGCCTCTCAAAAGCCCAATTTAAGACACTATTTATCAGGATGCTCACAGAATTGGTAGACTACAGTCACAAATTAGAGAAACATATGAAGGCTAAACTAATTGAAATGAAGGGAGATGTCTAGGAAACCAATAGCGATGGAAAGGAAACTGGGACTCAAATCAATGGAATGGACCAGAAGGAAGAACAAAACATCCCACCAGAAAGGAATGAAGAAATGAGAATTCAAAACAATGAGGAGAGNCTTATATAAGGAAAAGATGATGAATAATATTAACAGTGAAAGGACAGCAAACACACAGTTATTAACAACCACACCTAAAACAAAAGCAAACCAAGAGGACAGCTAGATCAGGAGTGGAACCACAGAAATGAAGAACACATGGAGGGTTAGAAACAGGGGGGTGGGAGGAGGAGAAGGGGGGAGAAGGCACAGAAAATAGCATAGATGGTAGGTAGAAAATAGATAGGGGGGAGGGCGAGGATAGTGGGGGAAATATAGAATCTAAAGAACTTGAGGCACGTGGTTATAAACAACAGGGGGGGAGAATGGTGGGGGAGGGAGTGTGCGGGTGGAGGGGAATGAAGGGGGGGAATAGAACAACTGTAATGGTATAATCAATAAAATATATTTTTAAAAAATATAAATAAATTTGCAATCTCAAAAAAAAGAACAATGCCATCTTCACTAAATCAAATCAGAAATGCAAAGTACTGATAATAATGGCATTTGATCAATTTGGATAATGTTGCTACATTCATGTGTATGTTAAAATATTATAGATGCATTTAAGACCATCAAAAAAGTGTTTTTTCTAAATGAAAAAAATAATCTCCTTAAAGTTAAGAAAAGAACATTATAATTTCTAGTTGAAAAAATAATTCTGAGGGCATGTAGTGAAATAGGTATTTCTATATAACTTTAGTGGTGAAGTTTAATTATACAACATATATCAAAATCAAACTAGTATCTGTATATCAGGAAATTCAGATATATCCAAACATTTTTTGTCTAAAAATTCCATTTAAATTGAATCACCTATTCACTTGACAGATAATGAATATCTACCAGACTCTCTGATAAGGCCTGGGAATATGGTGACCCCTGCCTTCATGGGGTTTGCATTCCAACTAGGAAAGAGTTGGAGAAAACAGACATTAAATAATAACACAAATGATTTTATAATTGCAAAAACTTTACAATGTTACAATAGCCTATTAGAAGTGTATCTGACTTATATTTGAGGGCAAGAACAGGCTTATCTGTGAAAATGACAGAACTCAGGACCTGAGAAATGACTAGGAGTTAGGCAAGCAGAGCACAGATGAAGGGTGGCGTCAATAGGCTCAGAGGACTGAGACAACTTATGATGCAGAAAGAAACACACATTTGGGAATACCCCTTCTGTGTCACAAGCAGAGTAATTCCAGCCTGTGCATGAATAAATATTGCATCTAAAATAAATTACTGATGGCCACTTTTTATCATATTGAAAATTTTATAAATTAATAGGACAATGACTATTAGTAATTTTGAGATGCTGAAACACATGCCATCTGGAATGTTTTAAATATCACAGAATCTGTTTTAGAAATAATTTGGTAAAATGCCTTGTCATTTTGTGAGAGAATATTAAGCATGCTTCCTAGTGATTCACATAAATGCCAACTCATCAATTGCTTTGGAGATATATGTGCCACACTCTCCCATTTGCTGTGATACTCTTCACACTACTGCCTTTCTTCTTCCCTTCTTGTCACTCTTTCATTACTAAGCAACATTACTGTCTTGTTAAAGAATCTGTTATCTCACACTTTGGGCTCCCTAACGACCTCCTTCGTTCTGACTTCTCTAAAGCTTATCAGGTTGTAATTATTAATTATCTTTCTCTTCTCTCCTTTTTCATCCTAGTTGAGGTTTAATGGGATAGAGGCTAAGTGTTGCATACTCTCTGTAAAGTCTTCATAATCAATCCCTTCTCAATTACTGGTAGGTAGCATCTATTATTCTCTTAGGGCCTTAATACTGGGCTTCAAGTATATGGGTCACTGTTGAATTGGAAATCAACAGTAATTATAGTGAACATACCATACTGGATAAGAAATAAAGGAACAGAGTTGGAAAAGACCCTCAGAATCACTTAGCCTAATGCTCTCAGGTAATGCTATTGTGAGCGCCTCCTCCTTCTTCCTTCATCCTCTCTTTTCTCTCTGAGCTTCCAAAGTTTAATGTTCACTGTTCTCTGCTGTGAATAAGACTGTTTACATTCTTATCATTGCTGTTATTCATGGAACACATTTAATGTAGAGACCACATCTTGCTCATCAATGTATTCCCTGAGGCCCAGTCAATTGCTTGAATTGTAAGACAGGCCCAGTGAATATTTTGGAATGGTTAAATGATGTTAAAATAAAGTGACTAACACTGAAAAAATGTGTAAAACTACAACATGGCTAGACAGCTTTTGCAGCTATGCATTGATCTGGTCCCAGGTCTGCCAGCACATATGTGGTACTTAGAACCTTACCAGATGAGAGTCAGAGGCAGAACCTGAGTTCCTTCCAGATAATACCAGTTATTTTACTCCATGACAAATTATTCAGGTCACAGTACAGATATTCATGGTCCCCATATGCACAAGTTGTCTTTTGAATGTAGTGCTTCTTTGTACATCAAGTCACAGTAGATTGACAAGGAGCATTCTTTTTTTAGTTTTAATTTAAAAAGAACTGGGGGGTCTGAATGTATTTTGAGGGTTTTAAGAAGGCAGATGTCTCAGTGTGAAGAAACTTATTTGAGGAGTTATAAACACTTGAGTGGTGACATATGTCACCATCCCTAGAGACCCATACATGGTGAGGGATTTAATATAACATGCAGGATTGAATTAAATTTTAATAGACTTCAAACAAGCTGGCAAAATATAACGAGAAACATTGAAATTAAGAACAAATAGACAGTAACTGGAGGGGAGGTGGGGGTGGATAATGGAGGAGAAGGGGGGAAGGGTTTTCAGAAACAACTATAAAGGACACATGGACAAAACCAATGAAAGGAGGAATCAGGGGAGGGAGGTGGGGTGTAGGGAGAGGGAGGTGAAAGGATAGAAAACTGTACTTGTACAACAATAAAAATAAAAAAGAAGAAAAATTTTGATAGACTTCATAAACAGGAACAGGAGTGTCAGTATAGTACTAGATAAGGCACATGACCAAAATTTACATGTACAGTTTAGTACAGCTTCACAGTAATTGATATCTAATGACTTTGCACAAAAAAAGTACTGGGGATTATAATTTGAGATTGGCTGACTCCTCAGTGTTGCTTTCTAGAGATATCATCTGAGAAACAAAGACAAGTAACTGTACAAATATCCGAAAATCAGTTGGCCACACTATTAGGCAAAAACAGCGTGGTCACTCCATATGATAGCACTGTTTCTTGGCTTCATATTTCTGAAAAATAAATGAATTATATATTCCATGTGGGATAAAGTACATAGTGAGATGTTCAGATGCTCCCTAATATAAAGTATTTGTAGCAGGGCATAAATGTTGGACAGAGAAAAAGAGTCTGAAAGTTTCATAAAGCGTGTGTTACTGACAGTATTTCCAAAGTCTTAGGAAATTCTATATTCCTTGTGTAAAGAGTTGGATTATAAGAAAGAAGAGAACTTGAGAGCTTTATTTTTATTTAGAAGACATACTGCATTGGAAATTTTCTACCTGAGGTATATTGCCTTCTATTTTATTACCTATAAAACACAGAAAGAGAAAAGGATAAACAGGAAAGAAAATAAAGTTAGATTGACATATATTATCAATTATATGTGTATTTTAAATATACTTACATGACATTTACAGATACCAATTAGTACAAAGTAACATTTTTTTAAATTACTCATGAATATAGTTTTTATTTTTAATATATTTTTAATTTAATTATTGTTCAAGTACAGTTTTCTGTCTTTTACTCCCTTCCCAGCCCACCCCCCAGTGCTCCCCACCTCCCTCCTATTTCCACCCCCCTTAATTTTTGTCTATGTTTTCTTTACACTTGTTCCTGTGAATCCTTCCCTTTTCCCCTGAAATTCCCTCCCCTCTCCCCTCTGGTCCCTGTCTGCCTGTTCTCTATTTCAGTGTCTTTGGTTATGTTTTGCTTGCTTGTTTGTTTTGTTGTTTAGGTTCCTGTTACATTTTATATAACATTATCTAACAAATGAAAAAATATTAATAATTAGTACATCAAATGTGCATTTGCAAATATATATTGCTAAAATGCTTAAGAAAAAATGCAATCACGTAAGAAACCTTAACAACCAAAACAAAAATGTTTATATTAACAATTTATTTAGCATACATTTCATGGGAAACCAATGAAAAATATTCATTTAACTCTATGGAATAATGAATTTGCATTGATGGAATCTTAATCCTTGATGTGTCAAATGATTCCCCTATAGCAAGTATCATGAAGATGTTCCTACAGTTTACATCAATGCTTAGCTCAGGTTAATCATAAATTTAAAAGAACTTTTTAATTTAACAGACATTTAATACTCACTATATGTTAGGCACTATTCTATGTGCTTTACAAATATAAATGCAATAAATCATTATAGAAACTTTCTGAAATGGATATTGTTACTACCCATGATTTACAGATGAGGGCATAAAGTTCAGACTGCTTTGAAGTAACTTGCTCAATATTGCAGATCTGGTAAGTGGTAGAGCCAGAATCCAAATTCAGGCAACTTGGCTCTACAGGGCAGACTCTTGAAGCACCATAAAAAAATGTTTTATATTGTATTCAACTGTCATCCTCTTTTCAAATCAGAATGAAAAAGTGAATCTTCAAATCTATGCTCCAGCACTTTTTGCTTATGAGGCCTGGTGTGATATGACTATGAGGCCTGGTGTGAAGTTGTTGTGAAGCAACAACTTCTGAATGTATGACTTGATCAAATATTAATTCCTACTGCCCAATCTCAATTTTTTTTGAAGTGATTGAATTGGGGTAAATGTCAAAGCTTTATAAACTTTTTATCAGTGAATGCATGTATTTTTTAAAGACTAAATAACCACACACAGGTATTGAGGAGGCCCAGGATTACAGAGTAAATGGGTCAACTCTGGGCCTTTGTGTATGTTGTTTCTGTTATATGCAAATTGCGAGTGAAAGGAGTCCACAGAAACTGAGAGC
>NW_028086740.1:0-529 GCF_014824575.4 Sturnira hondurensis
AAGTTACAGCTATCTACTCTCCAAAGTGGTTATACCAATTTGGAATCCCACTTGCAGTCTATGAGTTCACAGTTCACCTCAAATTCACCTTCACTTGGGATCATCAGGCTGTTTATTTTGTCTATAAGAGTGTAGTGAAATGATATTTTATTATTTAACTCTTGTTTCTTAATTCCTAAGGAAATAGACAACCTTTTTTGTATATGTATTGGACATTTGGGTTCCCTCTCCTGTAAATTGTTCATATGTTTTATCCAATTGTTATTGGGTAATTTTTTAAATACCAACTACTCACCTTTTAAAAAAATATTTTATTTATTTATCTTTAGAGGGTAAGGGAAGGAGAGAAGGAGAGAAATGTCAATGTATGGTTGCTTCTCATGAGTCCCCTGCTGGGAACTGGCCTACAACCCAGGCACGTGAGTCCCCTGCTGGGAACTGGCCTGAAACCCAGGCATGTGCTCTGACTGGGAATCGAACCCTGATCGTCTGGTTCACAGGCCTGCGCTCAACCCACTGAGCTACACCA
>NW_028086741.1:0-622 GCF_014824575.4 Sturnira hondurensis
ACCTATGAGGCCACTGTTATTAAAGATAAGTCTATCTTTTATATGATTTTTTCTTTTCAATTTCTTATGACTGTATAGAAGAAATGGTTCGTAATGTGTCTGCTGTATATTTGCCAAGTTATGTCACCTTTAAAAATTTATTACTACAGGCAAAGGGTCTTGATCATTAATGACTGAGGTTCCTTTTCAGGAGACGTAATAAATTGTGCTCTCTAGGTCTGTGATATTAGTAAGTTACACACAGAGAACTACAAGACCTGTTTAAGGTTGACCCATTGAAATTTGATTATTAACTTTGATTATTATTAAGACATAATATTCCATGACTTCCAAATGCTCATCTAAATACTTGATTTATTTTGGTTGTTTTGAAAAGCAATTTATATATCTCCAAAGTATCAGATATACACAAACCTTTAGATGAACTCTCTGAACTCTTACCAAGAAGTGAGTTTGAGAGAATTATTTGCTGGGAAATAGAGACAATATAAAACGTACTTATTTGGTGGAGAGTATGATCAAAACACATTAGTTAAACTGATATTTCTGTACCATTTATTCTCATACAACATTATGCAGACTTTATTTTCTTTCTTTAAAAGTTAGAAAATGATAAATCTAA
>NW_028086742.1:0-2659 GCF_014824575.4 Sturnira hondurensis
TTGATACAGATTCATTGCCCTACTCACTCAGTCATTTTGAATGCAAAGGTCACACTATACACACGCTCACTCAACGACATCTACTGCCCCCATTGACTAGTACAGTGAAGTTGTCATTGTTCACATATGCACATTCCAGGCCAGTCTCAGCAGCCAGGCTACCTTGATCATTGATATCATGCAAACTGTTGTCTCATATTAATAATGGCTAAAATTTTTCAGGGCAAATCTTGTATATTCTTATAATATTTAAAGGTTTCTATTTAGTGTTAACTTTAATTATAAAAATTATTAAAACTCATTACTTTAAATGATTATCTTAATTCTATAATTGAAAATAGATGAATCAGTTTATTTGAGGTAGGTACAACAATGCTCTAGGTACTAGAGATATTATAAAAGCAGAAAGTTGTAAATCTCAAAATGGAAGTAATTGACTCCTATATTAGTAATATCTCAAGCTACTATAATAAATATTCCTGTCAATCTTCAATGAAACTAGGAACAATTTAATTTCTGATCTAAATAATTGTTCAAACTCATAAATTTGCTTTAAAATTTTAAAGATCATTTTTGAAAACAATTTATTATTTAATTAGAAATATCAAAAGGAAAAAAGGTAGTATAAAATCAATTTACAATGTGAAAGTTTTAATGAAGATTTTTTCTCTTTAAAAAATTTTTTTATTTAATTTTTGCTCAAGTACAGTTTTCAAACTGTAATGAAGATTTATTTAATCTGTGTAATCAGATTTTATACTTTTTGAAAAACTACTCATGTCTTTAGGCAAGATAAATTTCACATTATAAACTTGACATTTTAATTGAAAAATCCTACCAGCTCACTATGAAATAAAGTAACAAAAAATGAAGTACTTAAAAAAATATCTTTGATAGAATGTATCTTTTAAAATGCAGGACTTCCAGCCAAGATGGAGGTGTAGGTAGACACAATGTGCCTCCTTGCACACCCAAAAGAAGGACAACAACACTAAAAAAAAAAAAAACTGCCCCCAAATATGGATGTCTGACAACCAAGGAGTTAAAGAAAAAATATTCATCCAGTTCCGTAGGAGGAACAGAGATGGGCTGTTGTGCTATAAAGGACTTGTGGCAAGAGGGTGGCTGGTGGAGCGGGAAGTCCGACATTCGAGTGCAAATAAACAGGTAGGAACAACTGGGGAGCAAAACAGGCCATGCAACCCAGGGTCCCAGTGCAGGAAAATGAAGTCTCCAAATCTCTGGCTGAAAAAACCTGTGAGGGTTGTGGCATTGAGATAAATTCCTAATTTCACTGGAGAGTTCACTGCAGAGATCCACAGGGTTCTAGAACATACACAAACCCACCTACTCCCTGCCCACTCCTTTCTGACAGCTGTCAGTCTGTTCTCTGTATCTAAGAGTCTGTTTCTATTTTGTTTGCTGGTTTATTTTGTTCATTAGATTCCACATTTAAGTGAGATAATATGGTATTCACTTTTCTCTGAGTGGCTTATTTCATTTAACATAATGCTCTTCAAGTCCATTCATGCTCTCATAAAAGGTAAATTTTTCTTCTTTTGTATGGATGTGTAGTATTCCATTGTGTAAATATACCACAGCTTTTTTTATCTACTCATCTACTGATGTGCACTTGGGCTGCTTCCCGCACTTGGCTATTGTAAATAATGCTTCAATGAACATAGTGGTGCATATACTCTTTTGAAATAGGGTTTCTTTGTATACTTCCCAGAAGTGAAATCATTAGGTCAAAAGAAGTTCCATTTTTAATTTTTTGAGGTAACTCCATATTGTTTTCTACAGTGGTAGCACCAATTTGCATTCCCACCAACAGTGCACTTGAGTTCCCATTTCTCCACTTGGGAGAAAGTGGTGTTGCTTGTTGATATTTTGATAGTAGTTATTTTGACAGGTGTGAGGTTATATCTCATTGTGATTTTAATTTGTATTTCTCTGATTAATGATGTTGAGCATCTTTTCATATGACTGTTAGTTATCTGTATGTCCTCTTTGGAGAAGTGTCTTATTCAGGTCCTTTGCCCATTTTTCAATTAGATTTTTTTGGTAGTGAAATTTATAAGATTTTTGATAAATTTTGGATATTAACCTTTACCAGATGTATCAGTGGTGAAAATGATCTCCCATTCACTGGGTTATCTTTTTGTTTTGTTGATGGTTTCCTTTACTGTGCAAAATAGTTTTTATCTGATGTGGTTACATTTTTTGTTTGCTTCCATTTTCTGAGGAGATATATCAGAAAAACTATTGCTGCGAGAAATGAATGAGATTTTACTACTTATGTTTTCTCCTAGGGTTTTTATGGTTTTGAGTTTAACATTTAAGTATTTAATGCATTGTGAATTTATTCTTGTGTGTGATGTAAGAAGGTAGTTTAATTCTATTTTTATTTTTGCACACATCTGTCCAGTTTTCTCAACTCCATTTATTGAATGGACTATAATTATCTCATTATATATTCTTGCCTCTATTGTCACATATTAATTGAGCTTAATGGTGTGGGTTTATTTCTGGGTTCTCCATTCTGTTCCATTGATTTATGTGTCTATTTTTATGTCAGTACAATGCTGTTTTGATGATGATGGTGGACTTATGGTATAGTTTAATATCAGGTAGCAGGATTCCTCCAACTTTGTTCTTC
>NW_028086743.1:0-6171 GCF_014824575.4 Sturnira hondurensis
CTGCAGAAAGGAAGGAGGAATGCCTACCCTTTGCAACATCATGGATGGAACTGGAAAGCATTATGCTGAGTGAAATAAGCCAGGCGGTGAAAGACAAATACCATATGATATCACCTTTAACGGGAATCTAAACAACAAAACAAACAAGCAAGCAAAATGTAACCAAAGACACTGAAATACAGAATGTGCTGACAGGGTCCAGAGGGTAGAGAATCACAGGGGAAAAGGGGAAGGACTAACATGAACAAGTATAAAGGACACATGGACAATAACTAAGGTGGGGGGCAGAAATGGGAGGGAGGTGGGGAGCACTGGGTGGGGCAGGGCTGCGAATACAAGACAGAAAACTGTACTTGAACAAGAATTAAATTTAAAAAAATTAAAAAAAAAAACAGGAATCTAAACAACAAAACAAACAAGCAAGCAAAATATGACCAAAGACACTGAAATACAGAACAGCCTGGCCGGGACCCGAGGGGAAAGTGGAGAGAATCACAGGGGAAAAGGAGAAGGATTCACATGAACAAGTATAAAGGACACATGGACAATAACTAAGGTGGGGGGTGGAAATGGGAGGGAGGTGGGTAGCAGTGGGGGGGTTGACAGGGCTGGGAATATAAGACAGAAAACTGTACTTGAGCAAGAATTAAATTTAAAAAATTTAAAAAATAAAAATAAATAAATCTTTTTTTTTTTTTTTTACTTTTTTGATCATTCCAGTTGTGGAAGAAAAACAGTTTTAAAACAAAGAGTTAAAAGTTATTTAATACTTAGAATAAATTAACTATCCATTGTCAACTGAATTAATGACCCCATTTTCTGTGAAGGTCTCAGTAAAAACATTAATGTTTAACAATATCAGCATTGCTAAAATAACACTCAGTGTGATATGTGAGTGTACATCTAATCTCTGCATATTAAATATTTTGGCATAAAGAGTGAACATTTAAATTGAGAGAATAGTAGGTATATTGTTCATCACTATTCTTTTCTTAATGTTCTGGAGACTAATGTTATCAAATAAGGAATAGAGTATTTGCTAAAGTAAAAGTTCATTATTTGCATCATACAATTTTTTTGTCCGGACTCCAAGATATGGTTTGCATGAGGTTACTTGCTGAATTTTAACTTAACATACTTATAGAACAAAATATATTTAGAGTTAGAGTTCCCCTAATGACACTAAGAAGAATATTGTTTCTATTCCAAAACCAATGTAATTATTAGTATTTGGGCTAATGTTAATGTTTTGCTTTCCTGAGCTGGATGCTAGTATGTAAAATTTGTGTTAAATTTGTGAAAATTCATGATTATACTTCAATTAATATTTATTTAAATGCCTGTGGGAATCAGTCTCAAGGCTAAAGCAAAAATAGAGTAAATGATTTATAAAGATGAAAAGTATGATGCAGCTTCACATTACAATATCTTTTGGAAATAGGAACAGTAATATTGGAACACTTAAATACGTTTTTGTCAGAGAGTGGGAGAAACACGGCTGCTGGTGGTTATATAAACTGCATCAGTGTCTTATTCATAGGCCTTTATTAAAATAACAGACTGGCTTGCCAGATAGCAAGTTTTTGTCACAAAAACTTGTTTTTTTACATTATATTATATTTATTATGTAAATAACTTTGTTTTATTATTATAATACATAATATGAGATCATTCAAACTAGTCATCTTTTTTTCTTTTCTCAGATTTTATTTTGTGTTGGTTTCAGGTGTATAGCTGAATGGTTAGACAATCATATACTTTATATAGTGTTCCACTCGGTATTTCTAGTACCCAATTGGTACCATATATAGTTATCACAATATTATTGACTATATTCCCTATATTTTACTTACATTCACATGATTATTTTGCAACTGCCTATTTACACAACTTAATACCTTCACCTCTCTTATCCAACTCCCCAATACTTCTCCATTCTGGAAACCACCAGTTTACTTTGTGTCTGAGTCTGTTTAAATAATGTTTATTCATTTTGAAGAGTGAGATAGATTTATTTTTAAAATTATTGAATTTATTAGAGTAGAAATGGTTAATAAAATGACATAGGTGTCAGGTGCCTAATTCCATATTACATCATCTCTATATTGTATATGTCTTCACCACCACAACATAAGTCTCCTTTCATCACCATTTACACCTTTTTACTCTTTTTTCTCCTGTCATTCTCCTTCCCCCCTGGTAATCACCCCACTGTAGTTGTCTGTCTCTGTTTGTTGGTTTGTTTCTTTGTTTGCTTAATCTCTTCATCTCTTTCACCCAGGTCCCCAACCCCTCTTCCTTCTGACAGCTGCCACTCTGTTCCTTTTATCTATGATCAGTTTCTATTTTGTCTGTTAGATTTATTTTGTCCATTAGATTCCATATGTAAGTAAAATGTATGGTAATTGTCTTTCTTTGTCTTGATTTATTTCACTTCTCATAATACTCTCCAGGTTCATTCAAACAGTTGCAAAAGAAAATATTCCTTTTTTTTTTTTTTTTTTTTTTTTTATTTTTTTTTTTTTTTTTTTTTTTTTACATCCAAGCGGTATTTTATTGTGTAAATGTTCCACAGCATTTTTACGCATTGATGAGCTGCTTCCAGATCTTGGCTACTCCAACTAGTGTTACAGTGGATATAAGGGTGCATATATTCTTTTGAATTAGTGCTTTGGATTTCTTAGGACATATTCTCAGAAGTAGAAAGATTCCCAGAATTTTCCATTTTAATTTTTTAGGCAATTCCACAGTTTTCCACAACGGTTGTACCAGTCTGCATTCTCATTAGAAATTCATGAAAGTTCCGTTTTCTACACATCCTCACCAACAGGATTGTTGATTTATTAATGATAGCCAGCCATTCTGACAAGTGTGAGGTGGTAGATTTTAAACAATGAATGAGATAGTTGTTTCGAGTAAATTAACTTTAAGATCTTTATCTAATGTAATATTCTACAATTTATTCTTATTAAAACACAACAATAACAAAATAATTACCACTGAATCTTTTCCATCAAGTCTACGTTTTTTAAACACATCATCAGATGGTATAGGATACTAGGGTTTTAGAGAATATAGTTAATGTTCTTTGTTGTCTAAATATTTTCCATTTCATATGAGTGCATAGGTATTCCTCATATGTTAAATGCATATGAAATATTATATATATATATATATATATATATATATATATATATATATATACATACACACACTTGAATTTGGCACATAATATATACTTGCTGAATGCTTTATTATTTTTATTCTACTTAGCATTTTGTTGAATTCTATTTTTTCAAAGATGGATATAGTGACTAAGTTGGCCAAACTGGACTAAAAGATATGGCTTTAGTACTAGCCAAAAAGGATTTTCTAGCTAAGGCTGGTGTAGCTCAGTGGATTGAGTGTGGGCCTGAGAACCTGACTATCATGGTTCAATTCCCAGTTAGGGCACATGTCTGGGTTGTAGGCCCGTTCCCAGCAGGGGATGCATGATACTTCTCTCCCTCTCTCCTTCCCCTCCCTTCTAAAGATAAATAAATAAGATCTTTAAAAAAAAGGATTTTCTATATTTCACTGGATGGTCCAATGCATCCAGCTTCTGCAGAGGCTTCCTGCAGCTCAGATATCTTGTGACCATGAGGGAAATTGTCCTGAGGACCATGTTGTCCCATCTAAGATGACATAATATAGAGATATGGAAACTATCTTGATCTTTGATAACACTGTGGAGATGCTAAATTAACCACTCTTGCATTCTCTGCACCCCTCTCTAAAGCTTTTTTTTATTTTGTAACATAGGATAACTATCTCAACTCTTTAAGGCAGACAGAGTCAGAAATTATGGCAATAACATGCAAAATCTTGCTGATACTGACACATTTTCAGTCTTCAATTTTTCTCTCATAAGCTACATGACATTTGAAAACTGTTAATTCTCCTTAAGGCTTGGTTTACTCAACTGTAAAATTATTTGACTGACCCATCCCAAAATAAAATCATGTAATTTTTTGTAGACATAATGATCAAATTTAGTGCTAAAAATCTGAATATGCCTAGCAGAGGCTTTTTATGAACCACATAAGCAATTTATGATGCAAATTATTGATGTTTTCACTATTGCCCCAAATAGTTCTGATAGACTCTCAAATATGTTCTTACATGTTTTATACTCCCCCAGATTTCTGGTGGTGGAAATTGTCTCTGAAATATTATAATTTTAATTATATTATGCTTTATTTTTGGTTGAAGTTGGCATAAATTAAGAGACCATCAAATATCTGGGAATAAACCTAACCAAGGAGGTAAAAGACCTGTATGCACAAAACTACACAACACTGAAGAAAGAAATCAAGCAAGGCACAAATAAATGGAAACACATACTGTGTTCATGGATTGGAAGAATTAACATCATCAAAATGTCCACACTACCCAAAGCAATTTACAGATTCAATGTAATACCTATTAAAGTACCAATGGCATATTTCACAGACATAGAAGTAACACTTCAAAAATATATATGGAACCCTAAAAGACCCTGAAGAGCAGCTGCAATTTTGAGAAAGAAGAACAAAGTAGGAGGGATCACAATACCTGATATCAAACTGTATTACAAGGCCACTGTAATCAAAACAGCCTGGTACTAGCATAAAAACAGGCACATAGACCAATGGAATAGAACAGAGAGCCCAGAAATAAACCGAACTCTCTACAGTGAATTAATATTTGACAAAGGGGGCAGTAACATAAAATGGAGTAAAGACAGCCTTTTCAACAAATGGTGTTGGGAGAACTGGACAGCTACATGCAAAAAAATGAAACTTGAGCACCAACTTACACCATACACCAAAATAAATTCAAGGTGGATAAAAGACTTCAATATAAGCTGTGAAACCATTAAAGCCCTAGAGGAGAGCATTGGCAGGAAAATCTCAGATATTCCACGCAGCAATATTTTTACTGATACGTCCCCTAGAGCAAGGGATATAAAGGAAAGAATAAACAAATGGGATCTCATCAAACTTAAAAGCTTCTGCATGGCTAAGGAAAACAGTATCAAGATAAAAGGAGAAGCAACTGTTTGGGAAAACATATTTGCCAATGATACCTCAGACAAAGGTTTAATCTCCAAAATATACAAAGAACTCACTCGACCCCACTCAAAGAAGACAAGCAACCCAATTAAAAAATGGGCAAAGGACTTGAACAGATATTTCTCCAAGGAGAACATACAGAGGATCCAGAGACACATGAAAAGATGCTCCATATCGCTAGCTGTCAGAGAGATGCAAATTAAAACCACAATGAGATACCACGTAACACCAGTCAGGATGGCTATCATAAACAAAGCAACAAACAACAAGTGCTGGAGAGGCTGTGGGGAAAAGGGGGCCCTAGTTCACTGTTGGTTGGATTGCAGACTGGTACAACCACTATGGAAAACAGTATGGAGTTTTCTAAGAAAACTAAGAATGGATGTGCCTTTTGACCCAGCAATTCCACTCTTAGGAGTATATCCTAAGAACCTTGAATCACCGATCCAAAAGAACCTATGCACCTCAATGTTCATAGCAGCACAATTTACAATAGCCAAGAGTTGGAAGCAACCTAGATGCCCATCGGTCAATGACTGGATCAAAAAACTATGGTACATTTACACAAAGGAATTCTATGCTGCAGAAAGGAAGGAGGAATGCCTACCCTTTGCAACATCATGGATGGAACTAGAAAGCATTATGCTGATTGAAATAAGCCAGGTGGTGAAAGACAAATACCATATGATCTCACCGTTAACAGGAATCTAAACAAAACAAACAAGCAAGCAAAATATGACCAATGACACTCAAATGCGGAACAGGGCTGACAGGGTCCAGAGGGGAGAGGGGAGAGAATCATAGGGGAAAAGGGGATGGGCTCAATTGAACAAGCATAAAGGACACATGAACAATAACTAAGGGTGGGGGGGGCGGAAATGGGAGGGAGGCGGGGAGCATGGGGCAGGGAGCCTGAAGGGCTGGGAATATAAGACAGAAAGCTGTACAAGAATTAAATTAAAAAATATTAAAAATAATAATAAAACTATAACTGCAATTTAATTATCATCTGTAAAAAAGTAAAAATAATTACTAGAGATTATCTAACATCCATAAATAAATTATTTCAGTTATAGTA
>NW_028086744.1:0-591 GCF_014824575.4 Sturnira hondurensis
GCTGGTGCCCCAGAGACTATGGGATTCCAGGAGGCTGGAGAGATGAAGGAGGTGGGGAAGAAGCACTCTGGGAGGGAAGTGAGCCTGGCAGTCAGCCCTCTTCAGGGACCGGTCCAGACACAGAAGTGAAGGTGGAGTGCTTACTTCATGCAAGATCCCATCTGTGGAGCCCTCTTGGGGTCTCTAAAGAGCTGACTGGGGCCCAACAAGGTGCTTCTACAGCTGACCTGGCTGCTGGCTCTGCTCTTCACAGCCCAGGGTTTCCAGATACTCTGTCATTTGGTCCCTCCCTCAAGCCCTTTTCCCTCCTCCCCAAACTCTACTCATCTTTTAAGGCACAGCTTAAAGGCTGCATCTTCCATGCTATTTCGATGGCTAAAAAAACCTCAGCCTCCTAGGACTCACAGTGCTGTGTCTTCTGCTTTCTTCCTTCATCAGATTTATGTGCATCGATGTCCTGTGAGCTAATGGAGCATGGGGAACTTGCTTACTCACAGAGCAGGCCCTGGACACATGTTTGCTGAATTGAATTGAGCAGACCCTGGACACAGTTTGGAAGTGGCCAGAGCTTTCTTGCTAGCTGTACTGTGT
>NW_028086745.1:0-512 GCF_014824575.4 Sturnira hondurensis
AGTCATGCCCTTTGCACTTAAACACAGCCAAGAGCACTTAACCTATGAAGTTGCCCAAACCAGGACCCACAGTGCCCCCTGGTGTCCACACGAGGAATATCATCCTAAATGTGTAGCTAGTGCATCAGGTACCTACTTCTAAGAACTTAAGGCAGGGGTGTCGAACACATTTTCACAGGGGGCCTCATCAACCTCGAAGTTGCCTTTGAAGGGCCGAATATAATTTTAGGAGTGTATAAATGTAAGTACTTCTTAACTGTTGGGAACCACTCTGCGTGGATTCAGGAATTGTAACTACCCCCCATGACTAAGGATGAGTGAGTGACCTATGGAATGAGAGCCACGAGGAGACCAAGCTCGTCTCTGGTAGCACATCCTGCCTCTACTTCCTCCTCAGCCCCCAAAGCATGGTCGGTTGTCCATGATGGGTAAGACCCCTCAGAGGAGGGGCAACCTAAGACAGACAGGATCACCTGGGAGGCCATCATGGAAGGACTCGGGGGGCTGCAACA
>NW_028086746.1:0-1514 GCF_014824575.4 Sturnira hondurensis
TCTGTGGCCAGAGAGGATGTGTAGTAAATAACAAGGTCTCTGTGAGACCAGCTGTCTTAATGTCATCATATACAAACTCTATCATTAGAGGTGCCACAGTGAGATATAGAACCGAAATTAAAAGATTATATGTGTTATCTAAACTCCCTTTTGATAGTTACAGAGATATAGAAACACTACCTTAATCAATACTAGCCTGAAACATAGGATCAAACAAAAAATACATTTATTTAACAAATATTTATTGATTCTCTAAACTGCATCTGACACTGAGCAAAGAGTTGGAGCTATAGTGAACTTATTGAGCTTATCACCTTCCAGGTTACAAAGACATTAATCAGCAACTCATGCAGATGAACATCAAATTGCACCTGTGATAAGAGCTCTGAAGAGGATGCGTGGCTAATAGTTCAGTGTGCTTTAGCTGCGTTAGCTTGGATGAGCTGCCTAAATTCTCTGGGCTTCCCTATTTATTTTTTTAATGGGATTGATGATGGTCCCTGTCTCAGAGGGTTGTTGCAGGGATGATATGAGATGATCAGTATCAGTGCTCATAACAATGCCGGTCATGGAGTATGCTGTCAGTAAGTGCTAGTTATTGTTATTGCCACTTTTGTTACTTGCATTAAGATGGTCAGAAAAGCTTTCCCTGAGAAAGGGAGCCCTGGGTGGGAGGTCTGAGGATAAGCCAACGTGAACACAGTAAGGAAGAAAAGGATGAGATTTCTTCTTGGGGGACGAGCAGATATCAACGCCCCAAGGAGGGTGAAGGCACAGCCAAGAGGAAGGGCCCTGCAGAGGCTGATACAGGAAGAGTGAGCAGATGTAAAATGCAGCTGGAGAGGTGGACAGTGCTCAACATCTTTGTGGGTGTGTCTAGCTCATCTGAAATATCTATTTTAAATTTGTAGACACTCAAAAATGGCATTTCCATTTGCTGTGAAAATCCTAATTTTACAATGCTGTCAGAGCACATACAGTGTATTTCTGTTGTTGTAACTTCAGAGTGGACCATTTACTCACTCATTTAGCTACTATCCAGCCACTCAACACGTGAGCCTACTTTGGGTCAAGCGTGGAGTTAGGTGATACAATTACAAAGGCGAATCAAGCATGATGCTGCCATAATGAGGGAGATAGAAATATGAACAAATAACTCCTAGAGTTTCTTAAAAAAAAACACAGAAGAACCAATCTCTGTGAAGGAAAGAGGAAAGACCCACTGTTCTGCAGAGAACTGGGGAAAACTTTAAAGAAGAGATTTGGGGGCCTGGAAGAGTAAATGGAAGATGGAAAAAGAGGAAGGTGAGGAACACACATGGTGAAGGGAAACAGCACGCAGGAGTGTGGGGTGGGCAGTTAAAACAGTGCAGGGAGAACTGGCCAGAGACCAGACGGGTGCAGCTGGAGAGGTCCAGAGGATGATGGCTTTATGTGACTTTATTTTTTGACAACCTGAAAGAAAAGAACTAAGTGGGAGAGGGCTCATCGCTGGAGAACCCAGGATCCTTCCA
>NW_028086747.1:0-1032 GCF_014824575.4 Sturnira hondurensis
GTTTCCTCCTTTCCGATTTGGATGCCTTTTATTTCCTTTTCTTCTCTGATCACTGTGGCCAGAACTTCTAATACTATATTGAATAGAAGTGGTGAAAGTGGACAACCTTGTCTTGTTCCTGATCTTAGTGGAAAAGCTTTTAGTTTTTGCCCATTGAGAATGATGTTGGCTGTAGATCTCTCATATATGGCCTTTATTATATTGAGGAATGCTCCCTCTATTCCCACTTTGCTGAGTGTTTTTTATCACAAATGGCTGTTTTATTGTATCAAAAGCTTTTTCCGTGTCAATTGATATGATCATGTGGTTTTTGTCTTTACTTTTGTTTATGTGGTGTATTATATTTACTGATTTGTGAATATCAAACCATTCTTGCATCCCTGGGATGAATCCCACTTGGTCATGGTGTATGATCTTTATAATGTGTTGTTGGATGCCATTTGCCAATATTTTGTTGAGGATTTTAGCGTCTATGTTCATCAGCGATATTGGCCTGAAGTTTTCTTTCTTAGTTGTGTCTCTATCTGGTTTGGGAATTAGGGTGATGCTGGCTTCATAAAAAGAGTTTGGGAGTTTTCCCTCATTTTGGATTTTTTGGAATAGTCTGTGAAGAATCAGGGTTAGTTTTTCCTTAAAAGCTTTGTACAATTCTCCTGTGAAACCATCTGGTCCAGGGCTTTTATGCAATGGGAGTTTTTTGATTACTTCTTCAATTTTATCTGCTGTTATTGGCCTGTTCAGGTTTTCTGCTTATTTTTCATTCAGTTTTGGAAGATTATATTTTTCTAGAAATTTGTCAATTTCACCTAGGTTTTCAAATTTCTTGGCAGACAGTTCTTCATAGTAATTCCTTACAATCCCTTCTATCTCTGTGGTATTAGTTGTAATCTCTCCTCTTTCATTTCTGATTGTGTTTATTTGGGTCCTCTCTCTTTTTTTCTTGATGAGCCTACTTAAAGGTATATCCATTTTGTTTATCATTTCAAAAAAACAACTCCTGGATTCATTGATCCTTAGAATTGTGCTTTTAGT
>NW_028086748.1:0-581 GCF_014824575.4 Sturnira hondurensis
AGTCAGGGTGCCAGCATGTCTCACCACGGTGACTGCCCAGCCTCCTAGCTGGTCTCCCTACCCATTTCCTCTCTAGCTCTGACTGTCCGTTTTCTGCTCTGGAGCCCTGTGCCTTTTAGAGCCGTGAATCTGACCCTGTCACTCCCCCGGAGTTTCCCATTTTCCTCAGAGTATCGACCCCACTACTTAACACAACCACTGGGATCCTTGCTGATCTTGCCTCTGCTTGGCTTCCCAGCCCCACTTCTGCTTGCTCTAGGGGCTCCTATTCCCCAGGTGCTCTGATTCCATCAGAGAGAAAGTGTTAGGTTGCAAGTAAGAGAAAAATTGATCAACAGTGATTTCAACCAGGGTCTCTGGTAGGAGAAAATTCTTCCAGGATTGGTTTTATGGTTTAATAGTGTCTTAAAGGACCCAGATTCTTTTTAAAAAAATCATCACTCAAGGATATGTTTATTGATTTTAGAGAGAGAAGAAGGTGGGTAGAGAGAGAGAGAAACATCAATCACTTTCCTACTGAATGCACCCCAGCTGAGAATCAAACCCACAACTTAGGTATGTGCCCCAACTGGGAATTAAAC
>NW_028086749.1:0-541 GCF_014824575.4 Sturnira hondurensis
GGAAAGCTTCTCCTCGCTTTGGGTCAACCCCCCTGCATGCCTCGATGCCCCATTGGACTTCACCTACAAAACCCAAATTCAAAGACAAAACAAAGAATTTCACCCATGTCCCCCCAATAAATCCAGCACAAACTTTTTGCCAGACTCTGTCTCAGCGCAAGCCCCAGCGTCTCTCCACAGGACAGTCAGCCTTGTATCCGAGGACCCAGGAATGCACAGCTCCCCACCGCCACGGCTTCTGGGGGGCTGCCTGCTGAGAGGGCAAGCACAGTTGAGGAGGGTGGTGCCGTGGGGCACAGGGGTGGCACCAGGGCACACAGACAAGAGCTCTGGAATTCATGTGCATACGAATATTTATCGAGGAAAGGTCTGGGAGTGAGAGCCAAGGGTCCTGGGTGTGAATTCTGCTGCTACCATTTATGGTATGACTCTGGGCAAGTTGATGTACGTCTCTGAGTCTGATCCTCGTCTGTCTCACATGCTCGGTACGTGGGCTCAGTCGGTTGCCTAGGTGACCAGGCAGGGCACAGTGTAGGGCCTA
>NW_028086750.1:0-915 GCF_014824575.4 Sturnira hondurensis
ATATAGAATCTAAAGAAGTTGAGACACGTGGTTATAAACTAAGGGGGGAGAATGGTGGGGAGGTAGTGTGCGGGTGGAGGGGAATGAAGGGGGGAATAGAACAACTGTAATGGTAATCAATAAACTATATTACAAAATAAATAAATATATATATAATTCCATTCTTTTCACCCCTCCAATTCAACTAAACACAAACAAAACAACCACTGTCAGAAAATGACTGTAGAGAATTGGGTCAATGAACCTCTGTGAGTTTCTTCTTGGCCAACTGGAGGGTGAGTCCAGTTATTTTCAGTGGTTTGGGGGGTGACAGAAAGTCTATCCTTTAATCCTATCACTTAACTGCCCACAGCCAGAAAGTGCAGTGCTAAGCCCATAGGAGATGGTGCTCCCGGCATGGACAGAGTGTGCATCTAACAGGGGCCCTGGCCAGGAAAACCTGTCCTTCCATGGCACTCTTGTCTATGTCCCCAAATAACTCTATCCCTCAGTATCTGCAGTCTATTCTATGAAAGAGCCCCTAAATGGCTTAATTTTACTACAAATGTACTTCCTGTTTGTTTCATAAAGTCATACAATGAAGAATTATGTATTTCTCAAGTATTTCCCTCTTGGTTACTCCTCCCCCAAGTACAGCAGGGTAGGATAATTTTTCTTTCAGATATGTACCTATGCACTGTTGCATTGTTATTTCTGTGTGTTGTTGTTTCACCAACATGGGATCAAATTTTTGATTTTTGATTTTTGATTTTTGATTTTTTTTTTACTATTTTTCAACTACCATTGTCCATTTAATCACGTGCCATGGACTCTTGCTGTAGGTACAACTGTTTCCACCTTGTTTGTCCCTTCTTAACAACTGCGTGGAGCTCCACTGTCTCACTTCTTTTTCATGGCAATTATGGAGAATTACTT
>NW_028086751.1:0-528 GCF_014824575.4 Sturnira hondurensis
GATTGTGGCTAGGGAGAAGATGGTTTCGTTTTAGGTGAATTGCCCTTGAGGCGAAGCTCTTGCTTCTTGAATTGCTCCTGTCAATGAATAAGCAGTTGGAAATGTAGTACTCAGTGTTATAAGAGAAGGAAAGGGAGAGAGAAAGTGAGGGAGGAAGAGTAAAAAGTCATAACTAATAATGAAGATTTTGGGATCATCTCTATGTAATAGTTGAGGAGTTGAAGTTGGGGGAGTCGATAAGATCACCAGCAGTCTTAGGAATGGAAGAACAAGTATCCAGATATGAGCTGTAAGATGGACTCACACTTAGGTGATGAAAGGTGGAGAGAGCACAGTAGAGATGGAAAAGAAAGCAGAGAAGGGAATGAGAATATGGTAGAGAGACAGAAGCCAAAAAAGCAGAGCATTGTAAGAACAGTAGCAATGGGCAGTGTCTCATGCTTCAGAGGCTGTGGAGACCAGGACATGGAAAAAGCCATTGATTTTAAGAATTAGGAGTCTTCGGAGTCAATTATGAATAATTTTCAT
>NW_028086752.1:0-666 GCF_014824575.4 Sturnira hondurensis
TAACCTTTCTGGGGCTTTAGTTTCTTCGTCAATAATGAGGGGATGGTGTTCTTCGTTCTCAGAGTAAAACTACAGCTCATGTCAGAGACGTGGCACACGCGTGACTCCCACGGATGCGAACCCACCCCACTGCCATCTCCCCGTGAGGAGAGGGCACGTCCGATACTCGAGACTGACTTTCTGAGGGTATGCACAGCCGGTATGTTGAAGTTGGTGCGAAGGACTCAAGCAGTGCCGGGCACCGGTGCATGAGGCCGTGGGTCTGGGGCTTCTCCGGAGGAGGAGGAGGGTAGCACACGTGTCACGACCAGGAGTCAGGAGTCTGCGGAATGACCGGCAGGGTCATCCCCCTCTCCCTTCCCAGACCACTGACTCGGGGGTCACAATGCAGAAGCTGCAAGAGGCTCTGAGGGCACCAGCAACGCTGCAGAGCCACGGTGGGCTTCTCAGCACTCGTGACGCTAACAGCCTGTCGGAACGACTCGACACACACCCGCTGACGGCCTTCTGGGGGGCCCAGCGCTGTGGCGGAAGCTGCTGGGGGAGCACACGTGTCCGTGGTGTGGATGCACCCGCACTTGACCTCACGGTCTAACTATAGAGTGAAGACTGACGGACAACCACAAAGAAAGTGTTCCAGTGTGCATCCTGACCAAGAGGACGAGG
>NW_028086753.1:0-1185 GCF_014824575.4 Sturnira hondurensis
CCAGTTCCATTTATGCTATTGCAAATAGTAGGAGTCCCTTCTTTCTTTATACTGCTTAGTATTCCACTGTGTAAATGTAACACATTTTTTTGATCCACTCATTTACTGATGGGCACTTAGACTGTCTCCAGCACCTGGCTATTGTAAATAATGCTGCTATGAACATTGAGGTGCACAGGTTTGTTTCAATTGGTATGTCAGGATTCTTAGGGTATGAACCCAGCATGGGAATCACTGGATCAGAAGGCAATTCCACTTTTAGCTTTTTGAGGAAATTCTATACCGTTTTTTTAAAAAGTGGCTGCAACTTTCTGCACTCCCACCAGCAGTGCACTAGGATTCCCTTTTCTCCACAACCTATCCAACACTTGTTGTTTGTTCATTGGTTAATGATGGCCACTCTGACCAGTGCGATGTGGTATCTCATTGTAGTTTTAATTTGCATCTCTCTAAAGGCTAGTTATGTGGAGTATTTTTTATATGCCTATGGCTCTCTGTATGTCTTTGGAGAGGAGTCTGTTAAGGTACTGTGCCCATTTTTTAGTTGCATTGCTTGTTTTCCTGGTGTAGAATCATGTGAGTTCTTTGTATATTTTAAAAACCGAACCCTTATCTGAGGTGCCATTGGCAAATATATTTTCCCATATGGTTGGTTCCTTTTCCATTTTGATGTTGCTTTCTTTAACCATGCAGAAGGTTTTTAGTTTGATGAAGACCCACCCATTTGTTTATTCTTTCCTCTAATCCACTGCTCTAGGGGAATTATCATTGAAAATATTGTTGCAGAGGCAATCAGACAAGAAAAATAAATAAAAGGTATCCAAATTGGAAAGGAGGAAGCAAACCTATCATTGTTTCCAGAAGACAGGATAGTGTGCATAGAAAATCATATAGACAACATCCAAAAATTTCTGGACCTAATAAGTGAATTTGTCTAAACAGAGGAATAAAAAAATCCATATTCAAAATTTAAAAGCATTTTTGTATACCAACAATGAAATATCAGAACAGAAATCAGGAATAAAATCCCATTTGCTATAGCAAAAAGAAAAATGAAGTACTTAGAAACAGCCACATGCAAAAAAATGAAATTCGAGCACCAACTTACACCATACACCAAAATAAATTCAAGTTGGATAAAAGACTTAAATATAAGCCGGGAAACCATTAAAGTCCTAGAGGAGA
>NW_028086754.1:0-2361 GCF_014824575.4 Sturnira hondurensis
TTGGAGGATTCACCCACCCTCTGGTCAGGTACTACACTAGGTGCTGAGGCTACTGTGGTGAACCAAAGAGGCAAGATGGAATTTTACTCTGGGGTTGTGGGGCTGGGGAGGCAGATAAAACAAGCAGATAAAGCAACAACAGAATTCTAGATAGTTATAAGTACTACTAATAATGCTAATAGTGACAGTGATAAGAAAATAAAGTACTTTAGCAGATAAAATGGCGGGAGTGTACTTCACATTTTGCAACAGAGGCGCCCACAAGGTATCTCTGAGCGTGAATGAATGATGGTATGGACCAAGCCATGCAGAAATCTGGGTGCAGAGCAAGTAAAAGGCATAAGGTAGGAACTAACATGGAGTCTTCTAAAACTGTTTGGTTCATGGTTAAAAAAAGAGTTACAGTGGACAATGCAGTCAGAGGTGGGTGGGTTGCAATACAGGGATGGGGATGTTATTCTAAGCATAACAAAACAGCCAAAGGAGTGTCTTAAATAGGAATGTGGTATGTACTGATTATTTTTTAAAAGTTTATCAGACTTCCAGTCAGGACGGAGGTATAGGAATCAATACACTTTGCCTCCTCCCACAACCAAAAGAAGGACAACACCAAATTTTAAAATAAAACATAACCAGAACTGCCAGAAACTCTAACTGTATGGAAGTCCGACAATCAAGGAGTTCAAGAAGAAATATTCATCCAGACAGGTAGTTGGGATGGAGATGGGCAGCTGGGGTGGAGAGGACTCTGCAAGGCAGTGGCTGGAGGACATGGCAGAGCAGTGGCTGGTGGAGTGGGTGGTCCCACATTTGTGCTGGTGTGGATAACCCAGGAGGAAAANAAACCCTGGGGGGATTGTGGAAGCAGGAGAAACTCCCTACCTCACAGGGAGGTTGAGTGAAGAGAGCCACAGGGTCCTAGAATGTACACAAACCCACTCATCTGGGAATCAGCACCAGAAAGGCCCAATTTGCCTGTGGGTAGCAGAGGAAGTGACTGAAAGTTGGCAGAGAGCTGAGCAAGCAGCCTGTTCCCTCTCTAACCCCTCCCCCACATATAGCGCCACAACACAGCAAAGAGGGCTGCCCCACCCCGGCCAATACCTAAGGATCCTCCCCTTATTATGTAACAGGTGCACCAAGACAAAAAAAGAGATGCAAATGAAAGAATAGATCAAAGCTCTGGAAAAAATACAACTAAATGATGAAGACATATCAGATGCACAGATCAAAACAATGGTAAACAGAATGCTCACAGAAATGGTTGAATATGGCCACTCAATAGCAGGAAAAATGAAAGCTATGTGGACTGAAATAAAGAAAAATGTACAGGAAACCAATAGTGAAGGAAAGGAAACTAGGACTCAAATGAATGGTTTGGAGCAGAAGGAAGAAAGAAACATTCAACCGGAAAACAATGAAGAAACAAGAATTTTTTAAAATGAGGAGAGGCTTAGAAACCTCCAGGACAACTTTAAACATTCTGATATCCAAACCACAGGGGTGTCAGAAGGAGAAGAGAAAGAACAAGAAATTGAAAACTTATTTGAAAAAATAATGAAGGAGAACTTCCCTCATCTGGCAAAGGAAACAGACTTTCAGGAAGTCCAGGAAGCTCAGAGTTCCAAAAAATTTGGACCCAGGAAGCACACACCAAGGGATATCATAATTACATTACCCAAGATTAAAGATAAGAAAGGAATCTTAAAAGCAGCAAGAGAAAAGCAGAGTATTAACTACAAAGGAGTTCCATAAAACTGTCAGCTGATTTCTCAAAAGAAACCAGGCAGGCAAGAAGGGAGTGGAAAGAAGTATTCCAAGTGAAGAAAGGCAAGGACCTACATGCAAGATTGCCCTATCCTGCAAAGCTGCGATTTAGAATGGAAAGGCAGATAAAGTGCTTCCCAGATAAGGAAAAATTAAAGAAGTTCAACATCACCAAGCCCTTATTTTATGAAATGTTAACAGGACTTATCTAAGAGAAAGAACAGGATCAAAAACTATGAACAGTAAAATAACAACAAACTCAAAACTATGAACAACTGAACCTAAAAAAAAAAAAAACTAGCAAACATCTAGAACAGGAACAGACTCACAGAAATGGAGATCACATGGAAGGTTATGAGCAGGGAGGTGGAGGGCATACAATGGGGGAAAAGTCACAGGGTATAAGAAGCATAAATGGTAGGTACCAAATAGACAGGGGGAGGCTAAGAATAGTATAAGAAATGGAGAAGACAAAGAACTTGTATGTATGACCCATGGACATGAAATAAGATGGAAGAATGACAGTATGAGGTGTATAGGCCAGAAGGGAATGAAGGGGAGAAAATGGTACAACTGTAATAGTATAATCAATAA
>NW_028086755.1:0-1710 GCF_014824575.4 Sturnira hondurensis
GCCTTTGAGTTCATTGATTCTTTCTGTTACTTGATTGAATCTGCTGTTAAAAAACTATCAGTTGTAATTTCGAATTAGTCAGTATGCTCTTTATCTGTATAATTTTTATTTTTAGTGGGTTTTGTTTCTTTGTTAAACTTCTCACTTTGTGTATTATTTTCCTTTGTATATTTGTGTATTAATTTCCTTTAGTTGTCTGTGTTTTCTTGTATTTTTTATTTGACTTCTCTCAGGCGATGATTCTGAGAGCTGCACTGTTTAGGACCTGGCGTGGATTTTTATGTGCTGCCTGTGGCTGTCATGCTTCCCTGTGCTGTCACTATCCTGTGTGCTCTCATCAGTGTCTGTGCATTTGCAGAAGTGGTCACCTCTTCCAGTCTTCACAGGCTTATTTTGGTGGAGAAAGACTTTGACCAGTCGGCCCAGCTTGTGGTTTTCAGTGGGACACTTGGTAGTTTTGCCTGACAGGTAGTGGCCTGGAGTGTGTCTCCCTCAGGCCGCCTGTAGTGCATGGGTTCTTGACTTCATGTAGGAATGATTTCACAACATGAGTCCAGGTGATTTTGAGAGTATGTTTATTAAAGCTGGGGACAGTGAGACAAAGGGAGGGCTTAGGGTAGAAGGGGCAACAGGAGAGAGCCCAGGTGGCGCTCTGCTTTGGGCTCTCCAGTAATATTTCTATTCTAGAAACATTAATAGGAAAAAGTGACCCAAGGCAGGGCTGCTGTCAGCTCACTGGGAAGTCAGAGAAAAGGGGGCCCTGGAGACAGGATCAGGGGGTGAGCCTGGGTGGGGCTGCAGCTGCCCACTGCTCCCCTGGCTGCAAGTCCCCTTGGGACCCTTAGAGTCTAGGAGGAAGTAGAAAGTTTGTGCCCAGCAAGGGATATGTATGTGCTGTGGAGCGAGCCTGTGCTGGGTCTTTGTCCTGAGGGTTTTTTAATCTTTTTTCTGTGGGTGAGAAGCTTAGGGAGGGTTTCATCAGAATGTTCATCAGCTTTCCAGGTGAATTTTTAACATGCCGATGTGTCAAAATGAGTGCATAGGGGGTTTGGGGAATATTCTGTGGTTCACCACACTGCTTAATTTTTAATCTTGAATCTGCCTGGCTTTTAATGGGGTTTTATTTGTTCCCCTGACTTCAGCTGTCCTTGCTTGGCACAAATGACATTAATTCAGTCTGTGTTCTCTATCTCCCAGACCAGGGTGATTTAAATTATGTGTTCTTTGGTTAGGGAGGGGAGGCATAAACCACTTACTCTCAGTGTCCTAGGTTAGGGGAAATAGATTCTTGTGATTCATGAGCTGGCTGTAAGTGGCCCAAACTGCTGGGCCTTGTTTTATATTTTTTGTCTCGGTTTCCCCATCCCACCTGGCAGTAGTGTCTGAGGAAGGGCGGGCTTGCTGCTGGGGTCTCTGGTGGATGGGGCTGCTGCTCATTGTCTGAGGTCAGGTGGGGCTGTTGGCTGGACCTCCCCCTTGACAGGACCACCTGCTGGGCTCCGTGACTGCACATGCTGTGTGCTGGGCTTGTCATCGCCGCTGGCCAGGCGTGGCTATGTCCCTGGTCAGTTGGTGCCTTTGGCTGAGCTGGTGTTCAGGCGGGGCAGCAGACTGGGCTCTGGGGTTTGGTGAGTCTGGAGGCTGTTCTGTGCACGTGGGTGGGGTTACAGGTTGGCTTCGTGTTGGTGGGTCTGTGCTTATAGGTCATAC
>NW_028086756.1:0-688 GCF_014824575.4 Sturnira hondurensis
TCTGTTAGCATCCTGATAAACAGTGTCTTGAATTGTGCTTCTGAGAGGCTGGTAATTTCTCTGTCGCTGAGAGTTATTGGCTCTGGGACTTTGAGTTC
The DNA here is from genome assembly GCF_014824575.4 of Sturnira hondurensis. NCBI lineage: Eukaryota > Metazoa > Chordata > Mammalia > Chiroptera > Phyllostomidae > Sturnira > Sturnira hondurensis. The sequence continues at coordinate 99 of NW_028086756.1, forward strand.
TTCTTGCGCCATCTTTTGGTCTGTTCGTGCCTGTTCCATGGCAGGATCGGAGCCCTAAGGTGTTCACTAGCGCAGGGCAACTAAGTTGCTGGGTTGTGACGCTGTATGTGGGGGCGGGGTCAAAGAGGGACTATGGCGTTTGGTCTGCCGCCTGCTGCCACGGCCCTCACCGGTGCCGCAGCTGCTGCCATCACCGGGCCCATGCGTTTCGTCCCACTGCACACGAGTGTGCCACCGCCGTCAGCCCTCGCCCCCTGGGGCCTGCGTGGTCCTTCTCACTGTGCATGAATATGCAACCACGGTCAGTCTGCCCCGCACCCCAACTGGTTCCGGGCTGCCTGCGCGCCTGGGTCGGGGGACCTGTCCTGCCCGACCCTGCTCGCTGCTGGCTCTGCCCCTCTTACCGTCCCTGTTGAACGGTTAGATGTAGTTGGACTTCTGTATAATTTAATTTTCTGTCCTTTGGTTGTGTCTTTGTTTCTCCAAACCTTTGTTTTATTCAGACTTGGTTGTGGGAGAAGGCACAGTGTTTCCAACTATGCCTCCATCTTGGTGGAAGTTCCCAACTCTTGGCTCTTGTAAATTGTGCT
>NW_028086757.1:0-773 GCF_014824575.4 Sturnira hondurensis
AGGCAACCAATCAATGTTCTTTCTCACATCAGTCTCTCTCTCTCTCTCTCTCCCTCTCTCTCTCTCTCATTCTCTCCACCCTCTTTCCTCTGACTCTCAAATCCATAAACACACTCAGGTGAGCATTTTAAAAAAGGGGGCTCCTCCATCACTAAAGCAGCAACTGAAATCTTGATCTTTCTCTTCATCCCACCATGAGAAGGGTCGTGCACTGATGTCTGTGGGGCTGAAGACATGCAGAGTTTGGGGACACTGGAGAAGGTGCATCTGATAAAACATCTGAATGAGGACCAGAGATGTATGGGGATGTTAAGTCACACAGTAGTGGGTCAGGAATTCACACTGGGGACAATCTCGCCCTGGCCTGCAGTCTTCCTCTCTTCACCCTTCTCTCTGCACAGGTGAGCAGCTCAGGGGCTCCTGGACATGGCCCCCTTGGGAGCACATCCCTGTTTCTCCTTTCCATCTCCTAGGACAGGTGTGGCTCTTTGTGTGGCTTCAGATCCTACTTGTATAAAACGACTCTCTGTAGTGGCTCAAATGTTCCTCTCAGTGTGGCCTGACCTGAGCTGACCACAATGCCATCTGGGACTCCCCCAGGGATCTCACTCTCTCCAGTCCCAAGGTGCCATGGACACAGGTTTGAAACCCAGCCCTGTGTCTCCCTGAGCTGCTGCTGACTCTCCTCTGTCCCATCTCCTTCCACCACCTCTCACCCACGTCATTATCACAGACACAGTCTCTTGGGGGTGGGGCGTGGTGCTTCTCCAGGA
>NW_028086758.1:0-1910 GCF_014824575.4 Sturnira hondurensis
GGGACCCCAAGGGAGCTGCACTTTGAAGTTCCTGGCTCCAAGCTGTGGCCCCGGAACCCTTCTCTTCAAGGAATGGAACCCAGTTGAATGGGGTCAGAGAGACTTGGAGGAACAGATCAAGGCAGTACTGTGCTGGGGGTGGTGCCAGCCCTCTGGAGGGGACTGAGCATCATGCCTCTCTCTAGCTCTGCAGCTGAACTAGAGGGACCACTAAGAGAGTTTTTGAGGACTTTGTGCCACATCTCTGAGCTCTGAGCTGTGCCCTCTTCCCCGCTGTGGAACTGTGCTTGGCAGGATGGGCCCCATGGGATGGGGAGGTGCAGATCAAGGCAGCCTTTCAATGGGCCTGCTATAGGCCCAATAGGGGAGGGGAGTTATCTGGTCCTTTTTCCTTAGTTCCACAGCCATGCTGCCAGAGACTCTGACAAGGGCGTCTTCTGTTGAGGGTGGACTCTGTTTAACCTGTGGGCAGGGGGAAAGATTCATTGGCATTTGAATGCTATGGTTCCTCCAGGAAAAGAACAGGCCTCATGTCCCTGTGGGTGCATCCGACAGTCCTTCTTGCTGGACTCCAGTGTGGCAAAATGGAATTGCTACTATTTTAAGGACCAGGTTAGTGGTCACCTGCTGCTGCAGTTTGTTGTAAGAACAAGTGAGCCTGACCCTCGAGAATGGCTCCCAAGGGCGATGCAGGACGTTGACTTAGGACTTGGATCTAAGTAGGGGATCCTCTGGATCTCCCCCTGAAGCCTCGTTTTCCAGATCTTCTTTTTGTGGCTTGCATACACCCTGATTTGGCTTAAGACTGCCAGAGCCCTGGGTGAGTGCCAAAGAGTGAGCTCCTGTGTGTTTGCCCTTTAGGAGAACACCTGGGATGCCAACAGTCTCCCTTGTCCTTCCAGCAGACAGAGTAGAGTCCCTGGTGATTGTCACTGCCTGGTACTATGCAGACCTCTCTTCCTGGCCTTGGTTCCCTGGTTTGGGGTCCTGACATGTGATTGAGACCCGCATGCTCCCTAGGGGAGNTTCTCTATGTCTCTGCCCTGATTACCATTCCCTGTGTAAGCTTCTCCTAGAAATCCTTGGATATAACACTCTTGTTCAGGTGTTTTTTGTTGGGTCATTGAAAATTGATTGCTCTTAAATTTAGCTGTAATCCTGTTTCACACACGGCAGAAGTGTGTGTATCTTCACGTCTTCTACAGCCACCTTGGATCTCCTCACTATGTGTTTTTATTAAAGAATTTATTGCATTTACATTGAAAGTAATAGGTGATAGGTGTACTTTTGTCACTTTGTTCATTGCTTTTTAGTAACTTTTGTAGTTGTTTTTTGTTTTTTTCTTCCTGTATTGATTTATCCCTTTTGGACTGCTGGTTTGGTTTATTTTTTGTTTGTTTCTGTAGGATTTTTTCTTTGTTTTGGGGGGCTATGTTTTTTAGATTTATGTTTTTTTGTTACCATGGGGTTCATCTTTATTGACCTATACCTATAACATCTACTGTAAGTCATGTGCATTTTTGTGATCTTCCAAACTTTACAGAAGAGCTGTATTTTACTGCCCCCTCTATATTTTGTTTCTGACATTATATTTTATATCCTTTTATTTTTGTGCATCCCCTATGTACTTATTGTTATTTTGCTAATACTGTGTTTGAATCTTTATACTAACATTTTTAAGTTACTTATTTTATTTTTAAACAACTGTTGACATTCAATATTATTTTACATTAGTATGAGAGGTGCTTCACAGTGGTTACATAATTATATAATTTGCAAAGAGGTCCCCCAGTATTTCTAGTACCATCTACAAGTATACACAGTATATTACAATATTATTGGTCATATTTCCCATGGTAAATATTTATTGTTTATTGATTTATTTATTTCTGCCTAGTGTTTAACTTTTT
>NW_028086759.1:0-571 GCF_014824575.4 Sturnira hondurensis
AGAAGGAAGATTCTTAATATTTCTTTAACATGTCATATTTCTTTTTTATTTTATTATTATTTTTTAAAGATTTTATTTATTTGTCTTTAGAGAGGAAGGGAAGGAGAGAAGGAGAGAAATATCAATGTATGGTTGCTTCTTATGTGTCCCCTGCTGGAAACTGGCCTGCAACCCAGGCATGTGGCCTGATTGGGAATCGAACCACGATTGTGTGGTTTGCAGGCCCGTGCTCAATCCACTGAGCTACACCAGCCAGGCCTAACATGTCATATTGCTTATCTCAGATCAAACTTTAGACTGATAAACTTAATAACACATTCATAACTTTTAGAAACAGATTTTTCTCTATCGGCAACTATCTTTATCTTTTTAAAATTGGTGTTTCAACTTGCTTTGTTTCCAACCTGGGCGGGATCACCCCTCTTTAAGCAAAGTGTTGGCTCCCTTCGCCAGGCCGATCTAAACTGTGCTGATGTGTCCTGGAGCTCGACATATTGTGTAGAGGCACCAGACGCTGATTCTGGCTCTGGCCACATTCAGTGAAGTCCCGGGCTGCGCCTGGTTCAGGGCG
>NW_028086760.1:0-664 GCF_014824575.4 Sturnira hondurensis
TGAGCATGTGTGTAGGGGGAGAAGGGGTAGGAGGAAATCAGGGTCATGAGTGGGAGGAAGGAGGCTGAGAGTTGGGCATGGTGGGCAGGGCAGACAATTGTCCTGGAAGCAGGATCAGGGTGACGCATCTCCCCCGACAGTACCCAGGCTGGGGCAGGGAGGCAGCCCCAGAAAAGCCAATCCTTCCACCCTCGAGCTGGTGGCATCCCCCCAAGTCCCACCATGCTGGGCCTGGGGGCAGGGGAGTCTCTGGAGCAGGTGCTTGCTTGGCTTTTGTCCTGTGCCCGGGCCAGGGCCCGGCAGAGTCTCCCTCCACTGGGGCAGGACCTACCCCCGGAGCAGAAGGACAGAGAAAGGGGGCTAACTGGTCAGGAAGGGCTTGTGCAGGTGGCCCTCCCACTCTGCCTGGCTCCACACCTGCTCTTGGCAAAGAAGTCAGAGCTCAAGGCTGGGGTTCCCGGCAGGCTGCATTGCCTTCATGATCATTGGCAAACTTGAGGACATCAGCATGTGCAAAGGCTGCGCATCCTGGAGAAGAGGCCCTGGTCACAGGGTGTGTCCTCAGAGCCTGGCTTCACCCCATAGGAAGGCGCTTATCTGACAGAAATCTATAGGGGCCCAAAGGAAGGGCAACTCTGGACCCTGAGCACCCAGGCTGTGGTCA
>NW_028086761.1:0-548 GCF_014824575.4 Sturnira hondurensis
GGCCTGGGGCCTCATACCTGCATCCTTTACTTTACAGAGGAGGCCTTGCTCTCAGTGGTCTCCATCTAAATAGGTCCATCCTCTCTAGCACCTCCCCACCCCTTGCTCCACATCTCTGTTGGCCTGCTCATTTTTCTCAGAGCACACACACACCAGAACTTGAAAATATACATTCCTTCTCTGTTTCTTTTCACTGTCTGCCTTCCTCCCTAGCTTGAGAGCTCTATATGGACAGCAACTACACAACTGCAATTATTCACCTTGCTTATACAATATCACGGACAGTACCAGGCAAAAATGGCATACAAACACTTGCAGAATGAATGAACAAGTGCTGATTAGCTGATAGCATGGTGGAAAGTGTTAGAGTTCAATTTTGTCAGCCCTTTAACCCAGGATGGTAGATTATCTTCAAAAGCCAAGTATGAGCTTGGCACTGGAAACAAATAAGTGTTAGAGTATTTTGTGTTACCTGATGTCTAAAGGATAATTGGGTCATGGGGGTAGTTAAAAGGGCTGAGTAGGGTTTGGTGATTAGAAATGTTATA
>NW_028086762.1:0-618 GCF_014824575.4 Sturnira hondurensis
GCTGACCCTGTCCTGGCCTCTTGGCGCGCTCAGGCGTGACGAGGGTGCCGCCAGACTCCCTCGTGTGTGACCAGGTCTTACAACAGTCGGAGGGAGGAACCAGGGCCCCGGGAACGGAAAGCAACCCCTGCCTGCAGCAAGCAGAGATCACTGCAGTGGCGTCGGCCCACGCGAGTCGCAGCGCACGCGGTGCCCACCAGGGGGCGCTCCAGGACCACTGGTTGGAGACGCGCGGTTGGAGGGCGCTTCCCCAGTGCTCAGGTGCACGGGGCTTAGTAACCTGCCCAGACTGACTCAGCTCTGAAGTGGGGAGGTGAGATTCAACACTAATTACAAAAATAACAATATTTTTGTATAGTTCCTACCATATCCAAGGACTGTTTGAAGCGCTCAGGTTGATTTTTTTTTATTTTTATTGAAATACACATAACAAAATTGACCATCTTGGCCCTTTTTAAAAAAATATTCATTCATTCATTCATTCATTCATCCATAGACAGAAGTGAGGGTGCCCGGTGCCCGCACACAGTAGCTGCTATTTCCAGCTGTTGAATGACTGACGGACCGGACGGACCTCGGGGGCTTGGCAAACCGGACCCCGATGCGTGCCCAGCGAGG
>NW_028086763.1:0-26419 GCF_014824575.4 Sturnira hondurensis
TGCTCTCCAAAGTGGCTGCACCAGTCTGCATTCTCACCAACACTGCAAAAGGGTCCCCCCATTTCCACATCCTCACCAGCACTTATTGTTTGTTGATTTGTTGACGATAGTCATTCTGACAGGTGTGAGATGGTCTCTCATTGTGGTTTTAATTTTCATTTCCCCGGTGATTAGTGATGCTGAGCATCGTTTCATATGTCTATCAGCCATCTGTATGTCCTCTTCAGAGAAATGTCTATTCAGTTCTTTTGCCCATTTTTAATTGGGTTGTTTGTTTATTTATTTTTTGGTGTTGAGTTTTGTAAGTACTTCATAAATTTTGCATATTAATTTCTGATCAGATGTATCAGTGAATATGTTCTCCCATTCTGTGGGCTGTCTTTTGTTTTGCTGATGATTTCCTTTTTAAAAAATATAGTTTATTGATTATGCCATTACAGTTGTCCCATCCCCCGCCCTTCACTCTCCTCCACCCTGCACACCCCTCCCCAACCATTCCGCCCCTTTTGTTCATGTCCATCTGTCATAAGTTCTTTAGATTCTGTATTTCCCATAGTATTCCTGCCCTCCCCCCTGTCTATTTTCTACCTACCGTCTATGCTACTTATTCTCCGTACCTTCTCCCCCCTTCTCCTCCTCCCACTCCCCTGTTGCTAACTCTCCATGTGATCTGCATTTCTATGTTTCTGCTCCAAATCTAGCTGTCCTCTTAGTTTGCTTTTGTTTTAGGTGAGGTTGTTAATAATTGTGAGTTTGCTGTCCTTTCACTGTTCATATTTTCATCTTCTTTTTCTTAGATAGGTCCCTTTAACATTTCATATCATAAGGGCTTTGTGAAGATGAACTCCTTTTTTTTTAAAGATTTTTATTTATTTATCTTAGGAGGGGAAGGGAAAGAGAGAGAGGGAGAGAAATATCAATGTATGGTTGCCCTCATGTGTCCCCTGCTGGGAACTGGCCTGCAACCCAGGCATGTGCCCTGACTGGGAATCGAACCGCGATGATTTGGTTCCCAGGCACATGCTCAATCCACTGAGCTACACCAGCCAGGACTTGAAGATGAACTCCTTGACTTGAAATTATCTGAGAAGCACTTTATCTCCCCTTCCATTCTAAATGAAAGCTTTGCTGGATAGAGCAATGTTTTCTTTTAATATATATCTTATTGATTATACCATTACAGTTGTTCTATTCCCCCCTTCATTCCCCTCCACCCTGCACACCCACTCCCCCACCATTCCCCCACTTTAGCTTATGACCACGTGTCTCAAGTTCTTTACATTCTATATTTCCCCTACTATTCTTGCCCTCCCCCTATCTATTTTCTATCTACTGTCTATGCTATTTTCTGTACCTTCTCCCCCCTTCTCCTCCTCCCACTCCCCTGTTGCTAACCCTCCATGTGTTCTTCATTTCTATGCTTCCACTCCTGATCTAGCTGTCCTCTTGGTTTGCTTTTGGGGAGGTAAATGGATGGCTTTCATGAAATTTATGACATAGCTCTCTATTTCTCCCAATATTGTGTTTCTTCTTTGATATCAATCTCATTTTCCTCCCACTTAAGGGATAGAAACTGCTTCACAGATCCCTGGGCCTCTCTCTTTTCATTTACAAACCTGGCTGCCCTCCACAGGGGCTCTTACCCAATGGTACAGAGGGAGTTCCCAGTGGGAGAGGAAGAGCTTTGGGCAGAGGGGGAGGGGCCCTGAGGAGGCAGAACTGACCCAGAGGTAGAAGGAGACAGTGAAGGAAAGGCTGGTGCTGACTGATACAAACAGGAAGTCAGGGAAGGAAACTGATTGGGGAAAGAAAATCCAGGGTCCCGGCAGGGCCATACTTCCTTCTGAGAAGCGCTGACCAGTCTCCACAGCACCTCCCCAGGCTGCCCTCTCCCCTGGGGGTGTCCTACTGGTGACAGCCCCCCTGGACCCTCCATACACAAAGAAGGGGGTGGAACAGCCTTTCCTTCCCACTTTCCCACTCCCCTGACTGTCATCCACTCCACTTCATGAGGCCCCACTGAGCCCCTCTGAACCAGGTCCCCGACCCATCACAACTCTCAGGATGCCTGGTCCTCACATCACCCTCCTTCCTGCACCTCCAATGCAGGCTCCATGCCTTTCTCCAGTCCACTCCTCTCTCCACCTCCTGAGGACGCTTCCTACCAGGGACCTGGTCTGAGCCTGCCTGCTCTGCCCCCTCCACCAGTTCCCACCCTCAGAACAGATTCCTGTTGCACCATCTGACATCCAAGGCTCTGAATGGTCAGAGTGGAGCTAAACCCACCAGCCCCAGCCAACATGACTCACCCTCCACAACCGAAACTNTTACTGATGGAGCTCATTACAGTAGTGCCTTCTGGCATGACGTTTTCATATATGTGTTGCCTGGTTAAAATAAATTTGTTTACACCCACTGTTGCTTAACATTTCCCCAACTGACTCCAAGATACAAATCAAATGACCAGGACTCTGCTCCAGATCCTGTGTGCCCAGGACGCGGCCTTCATGTGACTGTGGCCACTTCTGAGAACAGCCCAAGCCCTTTCTGGTCAAGGGCGTCTCCCACCCCAAACCACTGGACTGATCCCTGCTCATCCCTTCAGTCAGATCAACCCCAACAAGGACCCCTCACAGCCAGGACCCAGTTTGCACCATGTCCCCCTGGTATTGAACCCCACTGCCTTGTTCTTTCTCCCCACAGGGACAGTCTCACCAGACTGTCACTGATCCGTCTGCCGTCCACATATCTGCCTGTCTGTCCTCATGCCTCTGAGCCCTGTGAGTCCAAGGACAGAGTCCAGCAGCTTCAGCTGTGACTATGCAGGGCCTGGCACCGTGACTGCCCAGGGTGACTGCTCAGTCCATGCTGCCTGAGGTCCTGGCCAATGGGAAAGAGGAAGGAAAGGGGGCACTTACAGGGTCTCAGGGGAGGGAAGTGACTGACCCAAGGACACAGAGTTCAAGAAAAGGCAGAGTCAGAACTGAAACAGAAATCGGGCTGCTCCTGAGTCCTGCCTCGTGTCCTCTATTCCCATGTTCTGGACAGGGGTCACCCTCTGGATTTGGGTGCCACATCAGGTGAGTGCAGAGCCTCTGGGGTCTGCTGAGGCTCAGATCTGAAATGGTCAGAGCTTGCCGTCTCCTCAGGCCCATCCTTCTGAGAGGGGCTACTTCCCTTTCTGCCAGGCCACTGATGAGGAACCCATGACCTGTCACACAGAGCTGAGACCATGTAACAGCCGATTTGTTACTCGGAGTTGCAATGAATTTACACATCGTCTGCACACTGCTGACCATGGCAGGAAGGACCACGACCATTACCCTCACTGTCCTTCTCTGTCTCGGTGAGCTTCGGGGGAAAGAGGAGGGATGGGGTCCCATCATCTCTCAGGTCCTGGTTACAAGAGACCCAGGAATGAGAAGATTCCCTGGGGACAGAGCATCTGGGTGGACAAGAAGAGACTCAGCCACACATCGGACTCCAGGACTCAGGGGCCAGACCAGGCCTGCAGCTTCTGTGTGGGGGTGAAAGATAATCTCGCATGTGCTCTCTTCCAGGGCTGTGTCATGGCCTGTGGGAGGAGGTGCAGGCAGGTGAGTCCTCCCCCAGACCTCCTGCTTCTGAACAATGATGGCCTTAGCAGCTGGGAGACACACACTGGGTCTGGGCTGATGGTGACCAATGTGGGAGGGGCCTTGGAGTGACAGCTGGGGAAACGGAGGAGACAAGGCCCCCCCTGACCCTGCAGGTCTGATTCCTTTCCAGGAGTTGCCCCCAAACCCTCCATCTGGGCTGACCCAGGTCCTAGGGTCAGACAGGGGAGCCCTGTGACCATCTGGTGTCAGGGGTCACTGTACACAGATGGCTACATTCTATATAGAGACAGGTGCTCTCCACTGTAATAAAAGGATCCCACAGGCCTCCAGCAACAAGACCGGATTCCTCATGACCGGGAATGGAGTTGGGTCCCATAAGTTTGAGAGACACATTGAAGATTAGAAAAGAGACGACCTAAGCCATCCCACACCTCTTCTCTCATATCTTATCAGTTGGAGGAAAATCTCACAGGGACTCACTTCCAGGGCTGCATCGGGGACCAGAGGACAAGGTCCAGGCACATAAGTCAACCCCCAGACCTGCTTCAGCACAAAGATGCCCCTGGGCAGATGGGGACACACTCTGGGTCTGAGCTGATGGTGACCAGTGTGGGAGGGGCCTTGGAGTGACAGCCGGGGAAACTGAGGGGACAAGGATACCCCCTGATGCTGTAGGTCTGAATCTCTTCCAGCAGTTCCTCCCAAACCCTCCATCTGGGCTGACCCAGGCCCCATCGTCAGCAAGGGGAGCCCTGTGAGCATCTGGTGTCAGGGGTCTCTGCAGGCAGATGCCTATGCTCTGTATAAAGACAGGGGCTCTGAGCCCTTGGATGCGAGCATCCCACAGGCCTCCAGCAACAAGACCGAGTTCCTCATTCAGTCCATGAGCTCACAGTACGCAGGGCTGTACGAGTGTGCGTACGGCACTGGGGACAGGCTGTATGAGAGGAGTGAGCCCCTGCTCCTGGTGCTGACAGGTAAGGGGGGAACCCGGGTCTCCTCCCCACTGTGGACTCCTCCTTAGAGGATGAAGGGGACAGAGTGAGGTTTTAGGGGGACCTCACCACTCACATTCTACTCCTGGGGAAGGTGGGGTGATGGTCCCCCTTTAACTCAGATCCTCCTTCTCCCTCAGGAGCGCACAGCGCACCCTCCCTCTCAGCCCACCCAGGCCCTGTGGTGACCTCAGGAGGGAACGTGTCCCTCTTTTGCAGCTCACTGTCCACACTGGACACGTTCCACCTGCTGAAGGAGGGAGGGGCTGAGCTTCCCCAACACAGGAAATCGGAATGGAGATCCCATGAGAGGAGGAGGCAGGCTGTGTTCCCTTTGGGCCCCGTGAGCTCCTCCCATGGGGGGACCTACAGATGCTATGGTTCCTCCAGCTCCAACCCCAATGTGTGGTCACAGCCCAGTGACCCCCTGCACCTTGAGGTCACAGGTGAGGTGGCCCGCACCTGGGTGCAATTCTTTTCTGGGCCCCAAATAACTGATTTAAACCTTGTGCCTAGGAAAGCTGTGGGGGTTGTGGGGGTCAATGACAGGAGTTTATTGGGGACAGAACCACAGAGGAGACTTAGGGAGAGACACGTGAGAGCTCTCCCTGCAGCCCCAGTGGGTGCTGTGTGTGTGTTTGTGTTCCCTGGGTAAAAAGGACCCTTCTCCCCAGGTGTGTACACGGAGCCCTCCCTCTCAGCCCAGCCAGGGCCCCTGCTGCTGCCTGGAGATGACCTGACCCTCCAGTGTCACTCAGAGCCCGGCTTTGACAGATTCGCTCTGACCAAGGATGAGGGGCCCACACCCCCCCAGCATCTCCAGGGGCAGCACAGCCCCAGCTTCCCCCTGGGCCCTGTGAACCTCACCCACGGGGGCCGGTACAGGTGCTACAGTGGACACAACCTCTCCCATGTGTGGTCAGCCCCCAGTGCCCCCCTGGACATCCTGATTGCAGGTGAGGAGCCTGTCCTGCCTCATCCTGACTGTCTGCTCAGGGCCAGGCCGGTGGTCAGAGTGGTGGTGATGGGGTCCAGGTCAGGGTCCTTGATGAGAAGCTGAGGGGGGCTGAGGTTTAGGGGAGGGAGGGAGAGGCATAGATATACAAGTTGCTCACCAGATGCATGAGAGAAACTGACAGGAGTCACAGACAGTGTCCCTGGGGAAGGACAGGGTCCCTCAGCTCAGGGACAAGAACATGGGGGGAGGGGTGACCCTCTGCACATCACAGCCCTCTTCTCCCCAGGAAAGTACAGGAAACCCTCCCTCTCAGCACAGCCAGGGCCCTCAGTGCCCTGGGGAGCAACCGTGACCCTGCAGTGTCGATCTGAGGTCAGGGCTGACACCTTCCACCTGCACAGGGAGGGGTCCCTGGACCCTCCCCAGCAGCTTCGTCTGCAGGGCACGGCGGCCTCCTCTCAGGCCAACTTCACCATCAGCCCTGTGACCTGGGGCCACCATGGGACCTACAGGTGCTACAGCTCACACAGCTCCTCCCCCTTCCAGCTGTCACAGCCCAGTGACCCCCTGGAGCTCCTGGTCTCAGGTGAGGAGCCCCAGCGCTTCCCTTGTGTCCTCCTGGTCAGGTCAGCACCCTGTCCCCCAAGTGAACTTTAGGCTGGATAGAGAGTGAGGTGGTCTCCAACTGATGGTCATCCTGAGGGGACTCTCACCTCCCAGTGACATTGAAACTCCAGACTCACCCCACCCCTGCCTCAAATTCATCCCCATGTCTGTGGTCCAGACAGGTTCCAGGGCCCAGGGAGGCTGGAGAGCCCTCAGGCTGAGCAAAAGGAGGAAAGGCTAGGGGCACCCATCCCGATCCCCCTCCTTCTCCCAGAGACTAAGAGGCCGAGACAAGTGTGGTGGATAGCAGAGGCCTTGCTCCCAGGGAGAACATCACCCTCACTGGCACTCTTGTCTCTCAGAGAGGCTGATTCTGGGGGTGGATCATGGGACCCCGAAAGCTATGAGGCAATCAGCTGATGGGTGAGGGGGTCATGACAGAGGGAGATGCTGTGGTCCCCTCCAGGGGAGAAGCAGCCAAGCTGAGGTGGGGTGACGGCAGCCCCCACCACTGAACCCATCCTGAATTCCTAGAAGGCTCCAAGGATGGAGAACCCCCCAGAACACACAGGCCCACAGATCAATCAGGGAGGGTCTCTGTGCAGAAGTGGTGGGTGTTTCCATGGGGACAGAGACTGAGTCCTGTGCAAGTTCAGGCGCCTCTGGAGGCTCTGTCTTGGACACGCCCTTCCCCTCTCTCTGCCTCAGTGTCTCCAAGTGTAAAAGGAGAGAATCTCGGCCCATGGCCTTGGTTTCCTTTCAGTTCTGGCTCTGACCTCCTTCCCTCACAGGGAAGCCACTGAGGACATGATGATATGGAGAATGTCCCCACCGTAGCAGTGATGGTGACACTGTACAGGGAGGGGCAGGCAGGACAAGGTCTGGGACACAGAAGTCCTTTCCCTCAGCTCAGGTGCTGAGCTCAGAGGAGGGAACAAGGCCTGAAGTCAGGCCTGGTCCAGGCCCCGGCTCTGCTGCTCCTGGTGTCGGGCTGGGTGGTCCCTTCTCCTCTCTGAGTGGCAATTAATTCTTTTTTAAGAAAGAAAGATTGATAGAAAGAAGAGAGGGACATGACAGGGAAAATATGTCCCTGAGTCAGAGACACAAGGAACTACCTGAGGGGGAGCAAAGAAAAGGTAGATCCAGCCGTCACTCCTTCATGTTCTGACCTCCTGGACAAATTGAATTCCCCCGTGCCCATCTTCGTTTTCCAAGCACTGCAACACCAGACCCAAGATGCTCACCTCAGGGAATGGAGTTGAGTCCCATTAGTCTGAGAGACCCATTGAAGATGAGGAAAGAGACGACCTAAACCATTCTACTTCTCTTCTCTCATATCCTATTGGTTTTCTTGTCCTCTGGAGCAGATGAACCTCTGGGATGATGGGAAACAACTCAGATTCCAGAGTAGAGAGGAGGGGAAATTCTGAATAATGGGGCTGTGCTCAGAGCACCAAAACTGGTCCATGAGATGCAGGTGCCCTGGTGGACATGCAGGGGTCTGGGGTGATCTGCATCACCTAGACCCCTGTGATCTCTATACCCACAATTCCTACCTTGTCAACCCAAGACTACACAGTGGGGAACCTCATCCGCTTGGGTGTGTCTGGCTTGGTCCTCCTGGTCCTCACGGTGCAGCTGTGTGAAGCTTGGCACAGTTGGAGAAGACCCCACGATGCAGCCAGGAGTTGAGCACAGGGGACAACACACCCACCAGTCAGCCAGGCAGAGCCTGGAGATCAGGCTGACGATTCCAGGAAGCTCTGGAGGAAACTGCTGGTGCCCCTGGGAAAGAGTCTGCTGAGAATGTGGAGGGTGTGGGCGTGGTTCCCGTGCAGGGAGGGGCGGGGCTGGGGCTGCAGGGGCTTCCCCACAGTCAGACTGTGGACATCTCCCCTCACTGCCCTGCTGACCTTCCCTGACTGGGCCTCTGTTCTCAACCCCTGTGACCTGGGGCTCAGTCCACATCACAGGTTCGAATCCACCCCTGGGCTCAGCCTCCATCTCTGGCCCACTTTCCTGTAGGACATTTTTCTTTCTTTTATTGTGCACATTTGCTATTCTGTATGTCTCTGAGTCAGACAATAAATCTGTCTAAACAACTGGTTAAAGGAATAAGCATCAGGACTAGTTTGGACAGATGGACACAGACAACACAGTGGTGGCCCCCAGGGGGAAGGGTCAGAGTGAGACACAGAAGGGTGAAGGGAGTGAAATATATGATGAGGAGAGATTTGATTTCGGGAGAACGCAGCACCATATACAGATGATCTATCGGAGATCTGTGTGCTTGAAACTCTGTAATATTTATAAGATTTATTTATTATGTCTTAGAGCAGGGAGTGGGGAGAAACACAGATTTCTCTGTGCCAAAGAAACACAGATTTATTGCCTCCCACACACCATTAAGTGCCCTCAGTGGGGGACCCGGTTCCCACCCCAGCTATAAACTCACCAAGAATGGAGCAGGGGACCCTTTGGTTCACAGGCTAGTGTTCAACCCATGAGCTGCACCAGTCAGGGCTTAACCAATACCACCACAATATATTTATTTTAAAAGACCAGTTTGGATCGAATTAATACCAAACCATGCCTGGTCCCATCAAGGACTGCTCTGTGTACCAGGGAGTGTCCTCGGCCCTGGTTCCTCCAGAAACGCCCTGAGTCTGAAAGAACAACTGCTGTTTGAAATGACGCTCAGGCGGTGTGTTTGTAAAGAGCTCCCAGAAAACGCCGTTTTTTCCAAAAGCCCTGATTTCTGGCATTTGCCTAATTCCTGGGGGTAGATGCTCCTTGAGGGTGGAGAGAGCCGCCCTCCTGTCTTGCCCCTGTGTCCCTGACTTTGTTCTTCCCCATCAGCCTCCCTGAGGCCCAACCTGCACCTTCTCAGACCAGTCCACTGCTGTGACCCGTGCAGATCACTGCACCCCTGACACGCTCAGGGCCATCTTAGCAGGCAGGCAAGGGGTTCCCTGCGGTTGGCAGGCCCACAGCAAGGGCCCTTCAAGGGCCTGAGGATGGAAAGGGTGTCTCATGTGACCGAAGCCAAGGCCATGCCACCTCTGCTGGCCTCCAAGATCAGGGATCTCACCTGGGCCAACCTGTGTGAGGGGCAGCTGAATCTCAGGGAGGTGTTCTGCCGCTTTCCCTGTCCCTGTCCCCATCATCCCTGTCCTCCTGCACCTGGTCCTGGTCCTAGGCCTGTGCCCCCACTTCCAGGAGCCCCCACACTCCCTTCCCAGGCTACACCAAAACTCCTTCAAGTATTGGCCCCTCACAGCTCACAGCTGAGCACTCCCTGCCTGTGACACATCTTGCTGGAACAACCAGTCAGCCCACTGCAATGCGGTGCTGGCCACCACCCTGTGAATAGCAGGTAGGAGGCTTCCCCTGCCCTCTCTGCTCCAGGGGCTTCACCAGCAGGGACCCCCAGGTCCAAGCTCCCTGGCCACCACCTGGGCTTCCACCCTGATTGGAAGCCTGGGACCCAGAGCACCTCCAATAGAGCATTAAAAACAAACAAAAAAAAAAAACAAAACAAAACAAAGACAAACAGAAGCCAATATTCTCATTGAATACAGATACAAAATTTTTCGACGAAAAAAAGAATTTCTCAGTGAACATTAGCATGACAAATTCAAGAGCACATTAATAGTTTTCTACACCATGATCAAATGGGATTTCACACAGGGTCCTGATAATGGTCAAAAATACTTTATCATGTGAAAATCAATAAGCATTTTCACCACAACAATAAAGCAAATGACACAGACATATGCTTGTTTAAATAGATGCAGAGAAGACATTAGACACAGTACACCATTCATTCAAAACAAACGTTTCATAACAAACACTGTCAACACATTGGGGATGGAATGACCCCACCTCAGCACAATGAAGGTCACGTGTGGAAGCCCACAGTCAACATCAGACTCCACACTGAAAAGCTGAGGGTTTCTCTTCTGAGATCAGTGACAGGACAGGGAAGCCCAGTCTCCCCACTCCTGTGCAGCTCACACTGACCGTCCTGGGCAGAGCCATCAGACAAGGACCAGAAACAAAGGATGAAAATTGGATAGAAAGAAAAAAAAAACTGAGTGTGGGTAATAAATCTTTTATATAAAACCCCTACCTGGCTGGCGTAGCTCAGTGGATTGAGCACAGGCCCTGGAACCAGAGGATCGAGGTTCAATTCCCAGTCAGGGCACATGCCTGGGTTGCAGGCCAGTTCCCTGCAGGCCAACTCCCCCCAGGGGACCTACGAAAGGCAACAATACATTGATGTTTCTCTCCCTCTCTCCTTCCCCTCTAAAGATAAATAAATAAATAAAATCTTTAAAAAAATTTTAAAAAAACCCTAAACACTACACAAAAAATGGTAAAAACTTAAAAACTAACTCATTAAAATAGCAGCATACAAAATGACCATTCAGGAAGCTGAGGCATTTCTATATGCAAAATATAGAGGAAATAAGGAAACAAATAACGATGTAATCTCATTTAAAATAGCAGCAAACACAACAGACAATGATCTAGGGAGTGAAAGGTCTGGATGTTGAAAACTCTAAGACTTTGGTAAAAGAAATTGAACAGAGGCTCAGTGGAGTGAGTGAAGGCCTATGAACCAGAGGATCGCTTTTCGATTCCCACTCAGGGCACATGCCTGGGTTGCAGGTCGGTTCCCAGCAGGCCAACTCCCGGCACGGGACGCATGGGGGGCAACCATACATTGATGTTTCTCTGTCTCTCTCCTTCCCCTCTAAAGACAAATAGACAAATAAAATCTTTAAAAAAATAAGTTATTCTTTTTTAAAATAAAAAAAGAAATTGAACAGAAAAAAATAAATGGAAATACATCCTGGATTTACAATTAGGAAGAATTCACTAAAATTTGCGTACTGCCCAATCTACAAATTCAGTGCAAGCCCTATGAAAATTTCAGATGCACTTTTCACAGAAACAGAGAAGACCATAATAAAATTCACACAAAACCACTCAAGACCAAGAATAGCCAAAGCAATCTTGAGAAAGAAAAACAGAGCTAACCACATCACACTGCCTGACATCAAATTATGCTACAGAGCTTTAATAATTAAAACACCATGGTAATTGGGGGTAGGGGGAGACATACGGACCAATAACAGAATCAAACTCCAAAAACAAACCCATGACTTCGAGCCAACGTGGAGGCATAGGTGCACACAATATACCTCCTCACAAAACTAAAAGAAGGACAATAGAAATTTGAAAACAAACAGCAACCAGAAATGACAGAAAAATCAAACTGTATGGAAGTCCAACACTCAAAGAGTTAAACATTCGCCCATACCACTAGGAGGGGAGGAGACAGGCATCTGGCGGGGAGAGGACTCACTGCAAGGCAGCTGGACAACAGGGGTGGGCAACGCAGCAGCTAGTGGACTGGGCAGTTCCACATTAGCACGCAGAGAAACTGGGAGAAAACAACTGGGGAACTAGATAGACCTCGCAACCCAGGGCTCCAGGACTGGGAAATTAAGCCTCAAAGCCTCTGACTGAAAACACCTGTGGGGATTGAGGCAGCAGGAGGAGAAACTCCCAGCCTCACAGGAGACTTCATTGGAGAGACCCACTAGGTCCAAGAACGTACCACAAACCCACCCACCCACCCAAGAATCAGGAACACAAGGGCCAATTTGATGGTGGGTAGTGCGGGAAGGGGCTGAAAACCAGCAGGGAGCAGAGCAAGTGGCACTGTTCCCTCTCAGGCCCCTCCCCCAATACCATGTCACAACACAGAGACCTTGGTTGCCCCATCCTGGTGGACACCTAAGGCTCTGCCCCTTAGTACCTAACAGGTGGGCCAAGATAAAAAAAAATGGCCCAAATGAAAGAACAGATCAAAACTCCAGAAGAAATACAACTGAGCAACAAAGAGAGAGCCAACCTATTACATGCACAGTTTGAACCTCTGCTCATCAGGATGCTCACAGAATTGATTGAGTATGGTTGCAATTAAAGGAAAAAGTGAAGGCTATGAAAAGTGAAATACAGGAATATGTACAGGGAACCAACAGTGATGGGAAGGAAACCAGGACTCAAATCAATGGTTTGGAGCAGAAAGAAGAGAGAAACATTCAGCCAGAACAGAATGAGGGAACAAGAATTCAACAATGAGGAGAGGATGAGTAACTTCCAGGCCTTCATTAAACATCCTGACCTCTGGATCTAGGAGTGCCAGAAGGGGAAGTGGAAGAGCAAGAAATTGAAAATGTACTTGAACAAATGATGAAGGAGAACTTCCCCAGTCTGCCAAAGGAAATAGACTTCCAGGAAGTCCAGGAAGCTCACAGAGTCCCCAAGAAGTTGGACCCAAGGATAACACACTAAGGCATATCCTAACGAATTTAGCCAAGCTTAAAGATAAGAAGAGAACCTTAAAAGCAGCAAGAGAAAAAGAGACAGTTGCCTACAAAGAAGCCCCCATTGAGACAATCCGCTGATGTCTCAAAAGAAACCTTGCAGGCAAGAAGGGGTTGGAAAGAAGTATTCCAAGTCATGAAAGGCAAGGACCTACATCCAAGATTACTTACTCTATCCAGCAAAGCTTTCATTTAGAATGGAATGGCAGATAAAGCGCTTCCCAAATGAGGTCAAATTAAAGGAGTTCATCATCACCCAGCCCATATTATATGACATGTTAAAGGGCCATATCTAAGAAAATAAAGATCAAAACCTATGAACAGTAAAATGACAACAAACTCACAGCTATTAACAACTAAACCAAAAAAAGAAATGCAAAGAACTAAGCAAACAGCTAGAACAGGAACAGAATCACAGAAAAGGAGATCATGTGGAGGGTTATAAGCAGGGGAGTGGGAGGGTGAGAGAGGGGGAAAAGATACACAGAATAAGTAGCATAAGTGGTAGGTAGAAAATAGACAGGGGAAGGTCAAGAACAGCATAAGAAATGCACAAGCCAAAGAACTTATATGTACAACCCATGGACATGAACTAAATGGGGGACTGTGGGTGGGGGGAGGTTTGCAAGGTGGGGGGGAATGAAGGGTGAAGATGGGGCAACTATAATAGCATAATCCATAAAATATACTTTGAAAAAGAAATAAACCCATGCATTAACTAATATATGCTAGAGTGAAGGAATTCAGTATTTTAACACACTCCTAAAATCTTCCATGTCCTTGTGCTTTCACCATTTACATTTAATGGAATTATAAACAAACTTGTTTCAGGTTTCCCATTTTCTTGTGTGCGTCTGCAGGTCACATCTGCTCTTTGCTCTTCAGGTTTCCTTTCACTGCTCTCTGTGTTTTGGGATGGGTTTTTAGTATTCATTCCAACTTGTCCACTGGAATTCTAACTATAACTCAGCACGTTGTTTTTTTTAGTGACAGTTGTATGTATTATAACATACACATCTCATTGCACAGATTCTACAGAGAAGAGGTAATACTAAACCTCTGCAAGGTCAATGCAGAAGCCTCACAACTGTGCAGGTCCCTTTACACCCACTGCCTTGTGCTGCTGTTGGAATCTGTGGTCCATCCACACTCATCACACACCCCACCAGCTGATGGGCCCATTTCTGCTTTCCACAGCCATGCCTGTTATTTTAAAGGTGACAGGAGAAAGTATGTGCTAAGTAAGTGCTATGACACTTACTTAGATATTTACTTAGGTATGACTGTTCTTCTTTAACTCTTGAATTTCCAAGTGTCCTTTTTGAATTATCTCCTGTCTGCCTGAAGAACTCGCCTGTTTTAAGCAATCAGATGCTCAGGTTCCCTTTATTTCACTTCCATTCTGAAGAATATTTCCAGAACAATTCCAGCTGAACTTTTCCCACCTCTCAGGACTTTAAACTCTCCTGAACGTGATGGTTTCTGAGGGGAAATCTGCGTCAATCCAACCATGGTTCCTCCCTGTGGGATGTGCCATTTCTGTCTGGGTGGATTCCATTTTCCTTGACTGGTTTGACGATGCTTGTGATGTGTGTGGGCTTGGTCTTCAAAGATTCATGGCTGAGCTCCCTGGGCAGGTAAATGGATGGCTTTCATGAAATTTATGACATAGCTCTCTATTTCTCCCAATATTGTGTTTCTTCTTTGATATCAATCTCATTTTCCTCCCACTTAAGGGATAGAAACTGCTTCACAGATCCCTGGGCCTCTCTCTTTTCATTTACAAACCTGGCTGCCCTCCACAGGGGCTCTTACCCAATGGTACAGAGGGAGTTCCCAGGGTGAGAGGAAGAGCTTTGGGCAGAGGACGAGGGGCCCTGAGGAGGCAGAACTGACCCAGAGGCAGAAGGAGACAATGAAGGAAAGGCTGGTGCTGACTGATACAAACAGGAAGTCAGGGAAGGGAACTGTTTGGGAAAAGAAAATCCAGGGTCCCCGCAAGGCCATACTTCCTTCTGAGAAGCGCTGACCAGTCTCCACAGCACCTCCCCAGGCTGCCCTCTCCCCTGGGGGCGTCCTACTGGTGACAGCCCCCCTGACCTCTCCATACACAAAGAAGAGGGTGGAACAGCCTTTCCTTCCCACTTTCCCACTCCCCTGACTGTCATCCACTCCACTCCATGAGGCCCCACTGAGCCCCTCTGAACCAGGTCCCCGACCCATCACAACTCTCAGGATGCCTGGTCCTCACATCACCCTCCTTCCTGCACCTCCCATGCAGGCTCCATGCCTTTCTCCAGTCCACTCCTCTCTCCACCTCCTGAGGACGCTTCCTACAAGGTTCCTGGTCTGAGCCTGCCTGCTCTGCCCCCTCCACCAGTTCCCACCCTCAGAACAGATTCCTGTTGCACCATCTGACATCCAAGGCTCTGAATGGTCAGAATGGAGCTAAACCCACCAGCCCCAGCCAACATGACTCACCCTCCACAACCGAAACTACCAGTTAACCACACTGCCCTCCACCCCAACCACAGGCAGAAACTGAGCTATTTAAACATCCTGTGCTCTCCTCTGCTGCTCCCTCAGCCACTCTGAACCCAGCCACCTCCTTCCCAAGGTCTAGACAGGACGGGGAGTCACCCTGTCTCTTGCCAGTCAACTGTCAGTGCAGTTTGTATTACAGGTTTGTGTAAATGCCCTAACACACGGATGGACACACCATCCATAGGCCAGGGGCATGTTGGGGTTTTCTTACTGATGGAGCTCATTACAGTAGTGCCTTCTGGCATGACGTTTTCATATATGTGTACCCTGGTTAAAATAAATTTGTTTACACCCACTGTTGCTTAACATTGTCCCCACTGACTCCAAGATACAAATCAAACGATCAGTACTCTGCTCCAGATCCTGTGTGCCCAGGACGCGGCCTTCACGAGACTGCGGCCACTTCTGAGAACAGCCCAAGCCCTTTCTGGTCAAGGGCATCTCCCACCCCAAACCACTGGACTGATCCTTGCTCATCCCTTCAGTCAGATCAGCCCCAACAAGGACCCCCTCACAGCCAGGACCCAGTTTGCACGATGTCCCCCTGTTATTGAACCCCACTGCCTTGGTCTTTCTCCCCACATGGACAGTCTCACCAGACCGTCACTGATGTCTGCTGTCCACATGTCTGCCTGTCTCTCCTCATTCCTCTGAGCCCTGTGAGTCCAAGGACAGAGTCCAGCAGCTTCAGCTGTGACTCTCCTGGGCCTGGCACCATGACTGCACAGGGTGACTGCTCAGTCCATGCTGCCTGGGGGCCTGGCCAATGGGAAAGAGGAAGGAAAAGGGGCTCTTACAGGATCTCAGGAGAGGGAAGTGACTTCCCCAAGGACACAGAGTTCAAGAAAAGGCAGAATCAGAACTGGAACAGAAATTGGGCTGCTCCTGAGTCCTGCCTGGTGTCCTCTATTCCCATGTTCTGGGACAGGAGTCATCGTTTGGATTTGGGTGTCACACGAGGTGGGTGCAGAGTCTGTGGAGTCTGCTTAGTCTCAGATGTGAAATCTCCAGAGCTTACTGTCTCCTTTGGCCCATCTTTAGGGGAGGGGCTACTTCCCTTTCTGCCAGGCCACTGGTGAGGAACCCATGACCTGTCACACAGAGCTGAGACTGTGGAACACCCCATTTGTTACTCTGAGTTGCAGTGAAGTTACACAACGTCTGCACACTGGTGACCATGGCAGGAAGGACCACAACCGTCACCCTCACTGTCCTTCTCTGTCTCGGTGAGCTTCGGGGGAACAATGAGGGATGGGGTCCCATCATCTCTCAGGTCCTGGTTACAAGAGACCCAGGAATGAGAAGATTCCCTGGGGACAGAGCATCTGGGTGAACAAGAGGAGGCTCAGCCTCACATCTGACTCCAGGACTCAGGGGCCACAGCAGGCCTGCAGCTTCTGTGTGTGGGTGAAAGATAATCTCGCTGGGACTCTCTTCCAGGACTGTGTCGGGGCCTGTGGGACCAGGTCCAGGCAGGTGAGTCGTCCCCCAGACCTCCTACTTCAGTACAACAATGCCCCTAGGCAGCTGGGGGACACACACGGGTCTGGGCTGATGGTGACCAGTGTGGGAGGGGCCTTGCAGTGACAGCCAGGGAAACTGAGGGGACAAGGCCCCTCCCGACCCTGCAGGTCTGATCCCTTCCCAGCAGTTACCCCCAAACCCTCCATCTGGGCTGATCCAGGACCTGGGGTCAGACATGGGAGCCCTGTGACCATCTGGTGTCAGGGGTCTCTGCAGACAGATGCCTATGCTCTGTATATAGAGAGGGGCTCTGAGCCCTTGGATGTGAGCATCCCACAGGCCTCCAACAACAAAACTGGGTTCCTCATTCAGTCCATGAGCCCACAGCACACAGGGCTGTACCAGTGTGCGTACAGCACTGGGGGCAGGCTGTCTGAGAGGAGTGAGCCCCTGTTCCTGGTGCTGACAGGTAAGGGGGGAACCCGGGTCTCCTCCCCATGTGGGCTCCTCCTCAGAGGATGAAGGGGACAGAGTGTGGCTTTAGGGGCTTTCACGCCTCACAGCACCCACCTAGGGGAGGTAAGTAAACTGTCCCCTTGAATTCAGATTCTCCTCTGTCGGGAGTGTTAAGCGCACCCTACCTCTCAGCACAGCCAGGCCCCGTGGTGACCACAGGAGGGAACGTGTCCCTCTTCTTCAGCTCAGAGTCCACATGGGACACGTTCCACCTGCTGAAGGAGGGAGGGGCTGAGCTGCCCCAACACAGGAAATCGGAATGGAGATCCCATGAGAGGAGGAGGCAGGCTATGTTCCCTGTGGGCCCCCTGAGCTCCTCCCATGGGGGGACCTACAGGTGCTCTGGTTCCTCCAGCTCTGACTCCAATGTGTGGTCACAGCCCAGTGACTCTCTAGGCCTTGAGGTCACAGGTGAAGTGGCCGACACTTGGCTTCAATTCTTTTTGGTGCCGAAAGTATCTGGTCTAAACCGCGTGGGTAGTAAAGCCCTTGGGTGTGGGGGGGGTCAGTGATTCGGGTTTATGGGGACAGAACCACAGGCAGGACCCTTAGGGAAGGACAAGTGAGAGCTCTCCCTGCAGCCCCAGAGGGCAGTGGATGTGTGTCCTCTGAATGACAATGACCTTCTCCCCAGGTGTGTACAGGGAGCCCTCCCTCTCAGCCCAGCCAGGGCCCCTACTGCTGCCTGGAGACAACCTGACCCTCCAGTGTCACTCAGAGCCCGGCTTTGACAGATTTGCCCTGACCAAGGATGAGGAACCCACAGCCCCCCAGCGTCTCCAGGGGCAGCACAGCCCGGACTTCCCCCTGGACCCTGTGAACCTCACCCACGGGGGCCGGTACAGGTGCTACAGTGGACACAACCTCTCCCATGTGTGGTCGGCCCCCAGCGCCCCCCTGGACATCCTGATTGCAGGTGAGGAGCCCTGCCCTGCCCCCTGTCCTGACTGTCTGCTCAGGGCTCAGACCTGGGGTCACCTGGGTGGTGATAGGGTCCACGTCAGGGTTCTGGAGCAGAGGCTGAGGGAGGCTGAGGTTTAGGGGAGGTTTGGAGAAAAAAAGTATGTTAGGGGCCTGTAGAAAAAAGATGCCACTGAGAGGGACTGAAAGGAGCTGAGAGGGGTCACAGAGTGAAGCTGGGGAAGGAACTACACGGTCCCTCAGCTCAGGGTCAAGAACATGGGGGAAGCTTTGACCTCCCGCACATCACAGCCCTCCTCTCCCCAGGAAAGGACACGAAACCCTCCCTCTCTGCACAGCCATCGCCCTCAGTGCCCCTGGGAGCGAAAGTGACCCTGCAGTGTCAATCTGAGGTCAGGGCTGACACCTTCCACCTGCACAGGGAGGGGTCCCTGGACTCTCCCCAGCAGCTTCGTCTGCAGGACACGGCAGCCCTCTCTCAGGCCAACTTCACCATCAGCCCCGTGACCTGGGGCCACAACGGGACCTACAGGTGCTACAGCTCACTCAGCTCCTCCCCCTTCCAGCTGTCACAGCCCAGTGACCCCCTGGAGCTCCTGGTATCAGGTGAGGATCCCCACCCCAGGTCCACTGAGGGAGCAAACTCCATCCCAGGACAGCTCTGGGCTGGAACGGGAAGGAGGACGAAACAGTGAGGCCGGCAACAGGGGGAATCCCACTCCAGAAAAAGACAGAGAAAGTGGGGAGTCCCCACACTCCCCTTGCCTCACCCCATTGAGGGTCTGTTCAGTGGCGGTGTGTGGACAGAGGACACTAAAGTGTGTGAAGGGACAATCTTTGGGGGACATGTAACGGACTATGGGAGACAGGAGGAGGCAGGCCCACCCACAGCCTCCCCTGGTTGCTGTGTCCTGCAGCAGCTGGGGTCTGCAGACCCTCCTCCAAGCAGACAAACTTCATGTCTGCTGGGTAGCAGAGTCCTCATAGCCCAGAGGAGACACAGACTCCACCAGGCTTCTGCTATTTCTCACTTTACATTTCAACACATCACTTGGGCCTCTTGTCTCAAGCAGCAGGGAGGTCACTGGGTCCCATGTGATCAGCTGGGAGGAAATACATGAAGGGGAAGATGCCCAGCTCAGAGGGGGAGAAAAGAGCAGGAGCCACTCCTGCCTCTGTCTGTGTTGCTGACTCAAGGCCCCTGAGCTGTTCTGGTCCCTGTGGAATAAATCCCACCTAGGAGATGGAGTCACGGAGGCCTCTCATTATCAGTCAGGGTGATGGGGATCCTCTGAAACTTTAAATCAAAGCAGAGTTCACAGAGCCCCATCAACTGAACCCCAGTGACAAAATCCTACCTGTATCTGGGACTCGCATCTCCCATCTATCAGAGCAGAATCCACTCCAGGTTTTGAAACAGCTCGGTCAGTTTAGAACTTTGATGCCAGAGAATCCCAGTGGGAGAAAGAACATGAGCCCAACCTGGGCTTGTCCTGTCTCCCTGGGGGACCCCTGTCATTACCTGGGTGTGGGAGGATGGCTGGGCTTCTGCTCCGTTTCCATGACACCAGCTGGTCAGCTGGGTCAGATCATCCTCCAAAACACCTCCCACCAGAAGTCCCATCAGTGCCCCCTCCCCCTCCCAGAGTTCCCTGCACGGCCTGTGACTTCATTGGTCACATCATCAGGCCTGTCTGTGACCCACAGAGATCTGGGTTGTCATGCAGGTGTGCATCTACAGATTTGGCTTTTTCCTTTATCTTTTTGCTACTTTCTTACCAATATTCCAATTACATTACAAACTAAATGAAGACTTAGAGGATATGTTAAATTTGGCAATTCTCAAAGCCAAAAATGCCTGTGTTGTACGCAGTCAGTTATTTATCTTTTTGAGAAGAAAAACTGATGGAAAGAAGAAAGGAACGAGACACTGAAATGATGTTCCCAAGTCAGAGACACAAGGAGGCAGCTGAGGTGGAGCATTGAAGACGTACATCCAGCCGTCACTCCTTCACGGCCTGACCTTCAGGACCAATTGAGGTCCCCCGTGTGCATCTGGGCTTTCCACAGCAATGCAAGTCCAGCCCCAGAGATGCTCACCTTGGGGAATGGAGTTGAGTACCAGTTTGAGAGACACATTAAAGATTAGAAAAGAGATGACCTAAGCCATCCTACACCTCTTCTCTCATATCTTATCAGTTGGAGGAAAATCTCACAGGGACTCACTTCCAGGGCTGCATCGGGGCCCAGAGGACAAGGTCCAGGCACGTAAGTCAACCCCCAGACCTGCTTCAGCACAAAGATGCCCCTGGGCAGATGGGGACACACAGTGAGCCTGAGCTGATGGTGACCAGTGTGGGAGGGGCCTTGGAGTGACAGCCGGGGAAACTGAGGGGACAAGGATACCCCCTGATGCTGTAGGTCTGATTCTTTTCCAGCGGTTCCTCCCAAACCCTCCATCTGGGCTGACCCAGGCCCCATCGTCAGCAAGGGGAGCCCTGTGACCATCTGGTGTCAGGGGTCTCTGCAGGCGAATGGCTACGTTCTGTATAAAGAGAGGAGTTCTGAGCCCTTAGATGCGATCATCCCAAAGGCCTCCAGCAACAAGACCCGGTTCCTCATTCAGTCCATGAGCCCACAGCACACAGGGCTGTACCAGTGTGCATACAGCACTGAGGGCAGGCTGTCTGAGAGGAGTGAGCCCCTGCTCCTGGTGGTGACAGGTAAGGGGGAACCCGAGTCTCCTCCCCACTGTGGGCTCCCCCTCAGAGGATGAAGGGGACAGAGTGAGGTTTTAGGGGGGCCTCACCCCTCACATCCCACACCTCAGGAAGGTGGGGTGACAGTCCCCTCTAACTCAGATCCTCCTTCTCCCTCAGGAGAGCACAGTGCACCCTCCCTCTCAGCACAGCCAGGCCCCGTGGTGACCTCAGGAGGGAACGTGTCCCTCTTGTGCAGCTCAGGGTCCACACTGGACACGATCCACCTGCTGAAGGAGGGAGGGGCTGAGCCGCCCCAACACAGGAAATCAGAATGGAGATCCCATGAGAGGAGGAGGCAGGCTGTGTTCCCTGTGGGCCCCCTGAGCTCCTCCCATGGGGGGACCTACAGATGCTATGGTTCCTCCAGCTCCAACCCCAATGTGTGGTCACAGCCCAGTGACCCCCTGCACCTTGCGGTCACAGGTGAGGTGGCCCACACTTGGCTGCGGTTCTTTCCTGGGCCCCAAATAACTGATCTAAACCTTGTGCCTAGGAAAGCTGTGGGGGTTGTCGGGGTCACTGACAGGAGTTTATTGGGGACAGAACCACAGGGAGGAGACTTAGGGAGAGACACGTGAGAGCTCTCCCTGCAGCCCCAGTGGGTGGTGAGTGTGTGTCCCCTAGGTGACAATGACCTTCTCCCCAGGTGTGTACATGGAGCCCTCCCTCTCAGCCCAGCCAGGGCCCCTACTGCTGCCTGGAGACAACCTGACCCTCCAGTGTCACTCAGAGCCCGGCTTTGACAGATTCGCTCTGACCAAGGAAGGGGGACCCACACCCCCCCAGGGTCTCCATGGGCAGCACAGCCCCAGCTTCCCCCTGGGCCCTGTGAACCTCACCCACGGTGGCCGATACAGGTGCTACAGTGGACACAACCTCTCCTATGTGTGGTCAGCTCCCAGTGCCCCCCTGGACATCCTGATTGCAGGTGAGGAGTCCTGCCCCACCCCCTGTCCTGACTGTCTGCTCAGGGCTGTGGCCTGGCATTACAGTAGTGGTGATAGAGTCCAGGCCAGGGTCCTGGAACAGTGGCTGAGGTCTGGGAAATGGAGTAGCAGGCATGGAAATAATAGGCACCCAGCCAGAGGGACTGAGAGGAGCTGACAGGGGTCAAAGACAGTGACCCTGGGGAAGGACAGGGTCCCTTAGCTCAGGGATCAGGGCATGGGGTGAGGGGTGACCCTCTGCACATCACAGCCCTCCTCTCCACAGGACTGGATAGGAAACCCTCCCTCTCTGCACAGCCATCGCCCTCAGTGCCCTGGGGAGCAAACGTGACCCTGCAGTGTCAATCTGAGGTCAGGGCTGACACCTTCCACCTGCACAGGGAGGGGTCCCTGGACCCTCCCCAGCAGCTTCGACTGCAGAACACAGCGGCTGCCCCCTCTCAGGTCAACTTCACCATCAGCCCTGTGACCTGGGGCCATCTCGGGGCCTACAGGTGCTACAGCTCACTCAGCTCGTCCCCCTTCCAGCTGTCACAGCCCAGTGACCCTCTGGAGCTCCTGATTTCAGGTGAGCATCCCTAGCCCCACCCCTGTGTCCTCATGATCAGGTCAACACCCTGTCCCCCAGGGAACTTTGGGCTGGATACAGAGTGAGGTGGTCTCTGAATGAGGGTCAGCCTGAGGGACTCTTACCTCACAGAGAGTTGAACAACCAGAACCACCTCACTGCTGCCTCAAATTCATCCTCCCATGTGGGGCCCAGACAGGTTCCAGGGCCCAGGGACGCTGGAGAGGCCTCAGGCTGAGCAAAAGGAGGAAAGGCCAGGGGCACCCATCCCGATCCCCCTCCTTCTCCCAGAGACTAAGAGGCTGAGACAAGTGTGGTGTATAGCAGAGGCCTTGCTCCCAGGGAGAACATCACCCTCACTGGCACACTTCTCTCCCAAAGAGTCTGGGGGCCAGACAGACATGTTGGGTGGGGGATCACGGGGCCCCAAGGGATGTGAGGCAATCAGCTAATGGGTGGGGGGTCATGGAACAGGGAGATGCTATGGTCCCACCCATGGGAAGGGCAGCCAGGGTGAAGCAGGGTGAAGGCAGCCCCCACCACTTACCCCCATCTGAATTTTTGGGAGGTTCCTGAGGATGGAGAATCCCCCATGGGTGGGACTGGGGAATCCACAGACAGGCCTGCAGATCGATCAGTGAGAGTGTATGTGGGGAGGTGGTGGGTGTGTCCCTGGGGACAGGGGCTGAGTCCTGTGCAAGTTCAGGCGCCTCTGGAGGCTCAGACTTGGCCACGCCCTTCCCCCCTCTGTGCCTCCGGGTCCCAAGCGTAGAAGGAGAGATTCGGGGTCCAGGGCTTAGATTTCCTTCCAGTTCTGGCTCTGACCTCCTAGAAAGGGGCCTCCCAGGGAGCCCAGCACTCGAAGCTTGTGTCCACCTGGAGGAACAGGAGGACAGCACAGGAGACCACATCCCGGGGCCCAGTCCCAGCCCTGCCCCGACCAGGCTGGGTGACCGGGGGCATGTGGCTAACCTCTGGGCCACAGTGACTGGATGTGAGGGGGGTCAGCCATTCCTGGTGCACCAGGGCTGTGAGGTCAGAGCAGATGAAAGACAGACCCCAGCACATGCCTCGCACACAGTAGGTGCTCATTAAATGGCACCCTTGGTTCATTCACAATGTCACACCAGCTCAAGGTCTCGACTGGTCCCTGAACATCCTGATTGGGGTCTCGGGGGCCCTCGTCCTGCTGCTCTCCCTCCTCCTCTTCCTCCTCCTCCGACACCGGTGTCAACGCAAAGGCAGGACGTCAGGTGAGTAGGGCATGGGGTGACCTGGGTCACAGGAGAGGGGGGCTCAGAGCACCTGGCACAGGAAATCAAATAGGTGGGGAAGGCACACTGAGCAACGGATTTCTCCAGAATCTCACATCAGAAATCTGGAAGGAATACACTTAATGTCAGTACATGTACAAAAGTTCAGGTAAACCTCTGTTGTCTTCAATCTCCTGAAATATGAAATACACACACAAGCGTGTGTCAGGGTTTCCTTCTTTCCTCGGGAATCACTCCAGGAGGGGTTCCCTCCCTCCCAAGGCTGACACTGCCCCTCTTCACCAGCCCAGACAGAGGCTGATGCCCAAAAGCTCCCATTTGTGAGAGGAAAGCACCCCTACCCTGTGGGAGGGGGCACAGGGATTTCAGAAGCCAATGGGGGAGGGGACAGCCTGGGAGAGTGTGGGGGTCAGAGGTGAGGACTGATATTCATAGCATGACCTGGCCCCGCACCTCACCCCTGGGTTAGCGGCCCACCTGGGAGAAGGCTGGTCTGCAGCCCTGAGCACTCAGGGTCCCTGCCAGGAGACACACCCCACTCTGTCCCAGCAGGTGCTGCCCTGAAGGACCCACAGCCTGGGGAGGGCCTAGAGCTGGACCCTCAGGTGAGACCCCTGCTTCTGTCCAGGACACCCACCAAGGACCTTCCTGTTGCCCAGTTCGCTGCAGTGGTCACTTCCATTGGGAAGGAGAGTGTGTGGTCTGGGCAGGGAACAGACGAAACAGCAGGTGCAAAGGTCCAGAGGCAGGACCTGCTGCTTCAGACAGATGGGCCCTGGAGCAAGAGCTGCATGAGCAACAGAGAGTGTGTTAGGTTAAGAATCAGAACTGCAGAAGCTTCCAGATGCCCCAAGGCTCAGGAAGTACCTGAAGATTCTATCCTAAGAGTGACTTAATCTGATTTAAAGTTTAAATCGGGAATCTGGCTACAGGTGGAAAATTGACTGGAATCAAAGAGACGCTGGTTCTGTCTCACTGTCTCTGCAGCAGAACAGGCCCGATGACAATTCGAAACAAGTGACCTATGCCCAAGTGAACTTCAGATCAAGACTCAAGCAAGGAGTGGCCACTTCTCCTCCCCCCCTGTCAGAGGAGTTGCCAGACAGGAAGGGAAGACAAACAGAAGAGGACAGACAGATGGACAGTCAGGTGGGTCCCGTCCTCTCCACGCCCCAGGCTTCTCCAACCCCAACCCCCTTTCACCCCTCTCACTGTCCCCCTGTTCCAGGCTGCTGCCTCTGAAGGCCCCCAGGACGTGACCTATGCCCAGCTGACCCTCATGACCCCCAGACGGAAGACGGGTGCACCCCCTTCCTCCCCATCACACCAGCCCTCAGATGAGCCCAGTGTGTACGCGACTCTGGCCGCCCACTAGCCCTGGGAGGACCCCAGACCCCACACTCCAGGGAGGGAGCCTGCAGGGACCCCAGAAGGCACAGGAGCTGCCCCAAGGACACTCAGGAAGGCTCCAGCCAGCCTGGGGACCTGACATGCACCCCCAGCAGCTTCTGGGACCCTCCGGAGTCCCCTGATCATGCATTCACAGATAAGTACTATCCATACACTTTGGAACCAAAGCAACAGACTTCTCGAGAATCAATGTGTGTGTCCTGGCTGGTGTGGTTCAGTGGGTTGAGGGATGGCCTGTGAACCAAAGGATCACAGGTTCAATTCCCAGTCACACCACATGCCCAGGTTGTGGGCCAGGTCCACAGTAAGGGGTGTGTGAGAGGCAACCACACATTGATGTTTCTCTCCCTCTCTTCTCCTCCCCTTCCACTCTTTCAAAAAAATAATAAATACAATATTATTTTTAATTTTTAAAAAAGGATGTATGAATATGGACTGGATAAATATCCCAAGCATGAGGATATCTGATTTCAGGAATGAATAAATGGCTTTAGAGTCAAAAACTCATTCAGTGAAATTCAACACTAAAAGAAATAGCAAAAAAGAAAATTATATCAACAAATGCAACCCTTTTGTTAAATCCCTGCACCAATTTATAATGACAAAGTCTTCAGAAGTGAAAGGGTATTATCTATAACTTATCAAAGCATCATTCAAACACTTTATAAACAAGATAGTGTTTAAGGTAAAAACTAGAAAACTTTTGGACTTCCACCAAGATGGAGGCATAGGTGGAAACACTGTGCCTTCTCCCACAACCAAGTTTGAATACACAAAGGTTTAGTAAAGAAAGACACAGCCAAAGAACAGAACATTGAACTATACGGAAGTCCGACAACAATGAACTGTTCAACATGGACCAGTAAGAGGGGCAGAGCCAGCAGCGGAGCAGGGTCGGGCAGGAAAGATCCCCCGAACCAGGCACACAGGCAGCCTGGACCCAGTCGGGGGGCGGGGCAGACTGACCTTGGTCGCACATTCACGCACAGTGAGACGGACCACGCAGGCCCCAGCGGGCAAACCTAGTGGTGGAGGGGTGATGGCAGCGGTGGCACACTCGCGTACAGTGGGACGAAACATGCAGGCCGGGTGAGAGTGGCAGCTGCGGCACCTGTAGCACAGGCAGTGGTGGGAGGCGAAGACGGGACCTCCAGTGCTCCTCTTTGACCCCGCCCCCACATACAGCGTCACAACCCAGCGACTGAGTTGCCCTGCTCTGGTGAACACCTAGGGCTCTGATCCTGATACATAACAGGCACAAACAGGCCAAAAGATGGCGCAAGAAGAACTCAAAGCCCCAGAGCCCATGACTCTAGGTGACCAAGAAATAGCCAGCCTCTCAGATGCACAGTTCAAAACACTGGTCATCAGGATCCTCACAGAACTGGTTGATTATAGTCAAAAATTAGAGGAACATATGAAGGCTAAACTAATTGAAATGAAGGGAGATGTCC
>NW_028086764.1:0-510 GCF_014824575.4 Sturnira hondurensis
ACAACTGAAGGTTTATTATTTGATTTGTTTTTACTCTCTTGAGTTTGAATAACATGCAAGCTCGATTCACTCTTATGCATTCACTCAGATAAAATTCTATAGCTAGTCTTCTCCGTTCACCACAGTCATGTCCATTAACTGGAGGAGTAGTTTTTCTATGACCTTCCTTCTTGAAATTGTCGGGATGTGATATGCCCAAAACACTTTTCATGGTCTATATGCTGATGCCATGTGACTCACTCATAAATGATGAGCTCAAAAGTAGCAGAAAATACCAAATTTTACAACCACTTTTGAAAAATCTTCAATATTCAGTATTTTAAAAGTACCTTAGTACATCTGACAGAAGGTTGGAATGTAAACTGTATCAGGTTTGGAGAATTATGGTATAATAAAAATGTGCAGAACTGGACAGTAGAATAGCTTTCTGAATCTCATTGAAAGGTATTATCCATTGCGAATATAAAACACAGAATGTTTAAGGATTTGGCAAGGTAGAATACTGACTTT
>NW_028086765.1:0-540 GCF_014824575.4 Sturnira hondurensis
GATTGAGCACGGGCCTGCGAACCAGAGGATCGTGGTTCGATTCCCAGTCAGGACACATACCTGTGTTGCAGGCCAGTTCCCGGCAGGGGACACACGATACATTGTGTGTCCTCGGCAGAGGCAACCATACATTGATATTTCTCTGCCTCTCTCCTTCCCTTCCCCTCTAAAGGTAAATAAACAAAATATTTTTAAAAATAAAATTAATATTTGATTTCCTGCTTTGTTCCTGTAAAATTATAATTTCTTGACTTGTATTCAGCTTCTATTTTGTAACATCTCACCACTTCTGTTTATGTTATCACATATGCTGATATGTAGGGTAATATGATATTATCCTACATTAAGATATGGGTAATATATCTTAAGCCTACATAGTAGACAAGTTACATGTACCTACTCCAGCAATTATTACTCTTTGACTGGGTATATTTCTGGGCATATAACTGATGTTTATAATAATGTTTAGACATCTTCATAACGGTTCGTGTTCCTTGGATCAGCATGTAATTCTGGTATGCATTTTCCTCTTTTTCCAAT
>NW_028086766.1:0-1826 GCF_014824575.4 Sturnira hondurensis
CAGAACTCAGGAAAATGCTGGGCTCACTGTACATTTTATTATAAACAATACAAGTGAGTAGCCAGATAAAGAGGGACGTGCGGCAAGGTGGGGAAGGGTCCCGAGTGCCAGAGCCTCTGTCCCCATGGAGTTGGAAAGTCTCACCCCCAACCCCCTGCATGCGGAGTCCACTTCAGAAGCTCTCTGAACCCCATTATTAGGGGGTTTATGGAGGTTCCCCTATGTGGACAGATTTGACTAAATCCTTGGCCATTGGGGATTGAACTCAAACCCCAGCCCCTCCCCCAGAGGCTGGGCAGTGAGGCTGAAAGTCCTGACCCTCTGATCAAACCTGCTCTTTCTGGTGACCAGCCCCCCTCCTGAAACTGTCCAGGACTGTCGGCCAAGTGTCACCTCATTGGCATCCTTGTCACTCAGGAGAGTCCAAGGGTTTTAGGAACTCTATGCCAGGAACCAGGGACAGAGACCAAATACAGTCAGACCTCAGTTCCCGAATGTCTCCCATCTTGAACAATTCAATTCGTGACCAAACTGTTATTGGAAATATGTCTCAGTTGTTGAACAAAGTTTTGATTCTTCGCCTGACACCCCTTCCAGGCTGATACCTGTGTGATCGGTCGCCTGTATGACTGGGATCTCAAACAAACCATTTCTTGAACAGAATTCCAGGATGAATTAAGCTCGAGAAGCGAGGTTTTGCTGCATTTTTCTGTCAGACCGCGGGTCTCTGACCACAAACCCATGAGCAGGAAAGGGCATCAGAACAGTGAGGTGACGCGGGCTCCCTGCCAGAGCCTGTTCTGTCCGGACAATGAGCCCAGTGCGTCCTCCGTGTGAGTGTGTTCATACAGCCCGGACATTCATGGAAATTGTCCAACCGTTGGTGTCGGAGGGGAGGGTCAGAGTAAGTCACAGTGTGACATCACTCACAACTCCCAGCACGGCTCATGTTAAACTCAGACAGAATCAGCTCTCGGCAAGAATTGGGACTAATTCTGTCTCTCGTTATTGCTGCTGCGAGAGTCCGTTGATTCAAACACTTGGAAAATGTGAAACGCTTCACTTCCTGGCACAACCAAAAGAAGGATGACAACTAATTTAAAAATAGTAAACAACAAGAAGTGTCAGAAAATCAAACTGCGTGGAACTCTGACAACCAAAGAATTAAAAAACATTCACCCAGACTGGTAGGCGGGTCGGAGAAGGGCAGCCTAGCAGAAAGGACAGGAGGCAAGGCAGCGGACCGGGCAGGCAAGTCAGGGATGGCTGAGCTGGAAACTAAATACAGATAGTTGTGGGAATGTAAATTGGCACAAGCACTATGAAAACCGGTGTAGTGGTTCCCAAAAATCCAAACTCTGCAGTTCCACCATTGGGTACTGACCCAGTGGAGATGAAACCATCCATCTCAGAAAGGCACCTGCACCCCATGTCCACTGCGGCGTTACAGCAAAGCTTTGTGTTCCGTGGTTTCAGCTACCTGCAGTCAACCGAGCTCCCAAAACATCAACTGTGGAATTCCAGAAATGAGCAATTCATGAGTTTGAACTGCACACCATTCTGAGCAGTGTGATTAAGTCTGTGCTGTCACATTCTGTCGGTCATCCCTGTGTCCTGCACGCCCTCCTGCCCATCAGTCTCCTAGTAGCCGTCAGGGTTATCACTGCTGTGCTACCACAGTGCCTGAGTTCAAGTAACCCTGACTTCACTTCATAATGGCCACGAAGTGAATAAGTAGTTTACACTTTATCAAGAAAAAGGTTGTATGTCTAGCGCTCAGTACTATCCACAGCTTCAGGTATCCACTGGAGATCTTCAAATGCTTC
>NW_028086767.1:0-672 GCF_014824575.4 Sturnira hondurensis
AGAAATGCCATACATCCCCAGCTTTGGACAGTTCTCAGTTCTAACCTGTGTGACCTTCAGCAACCATTTGACATACCCACATCTTTGTTATTTCATCTCTGTAATGAGGGTGTTTTTTGAGGCCTTGTGGGTAAAAAGCTTTTCATGCAGGCTATTAACAGGGAAAATCTATTATGCCTCATCTTAAATAAAATGTCTAAAAAATCAAAATGGTATCAACAGCCCCATCCAGCAATCTTAGATGGTACTTTTAATGCCTATTCATAAAACCCTATTCAGCATAGGCTCTCCTCACCCTTCTCTTGCATACGTCCTTGAGGGGCTATGAATTTTGGATGAGGTCTAGACTTCAGAATTCCTGATATTTCATGGTGTTGCCACTGACAGGATGGCTATACTGATCCCACACACGGTGCATTTGAGTTAATGCTTAATCCCATAAAACCTCCCAATTGCAAGCCCTCAAGGGACAAATGCTAAAGAATATGGCAGATATCATGGCTCTAGATTTTCTCAGTGGAAACACTTCCACCCTCACCATGTTCAATTCCATACACTGGCTTTCACCACAGCACAAATGTTCTGGGATCATATGCTTTCTAGGAGAGCATGTGTCCCCTTTCCAAAAACAGCTGTGATTCTGCCCACTCCTAGCAGAATTGCATGAAAACG
>NW_028086768.1:0-504 GCF_014824575.4 Sturnira hondurensis
AATAAATTGCTTTAAAATTTTAGTTACAAGAAGCAAATATTTAAATGACTATGTTAATAAGCACTGCATTATATTTTTGCCCAAAGCTCTCTTTATGCTCTTTAGTCTCTTTATTCCTTCCTTTAGAAGGAAGAAATACTCAATACCTCCAGGCCAGCCTTCCTTCCTTCCTTCCTTCCTTCCTTCCTTCCTTCCTTCCTTCCCAACTCCACTCCCTCTGCCTATCACCATACTGTTTTCTATGTCTATGAGTCTTTGTTTTCTTTCTCTGCTTAGTCCCTTCATACTTCTCACCTAGCTTCCGACTCCCTCCCTCTGACAGCTGTCAGTGTGTTCTCTGTGTCCATGAGTTTGCCTTCACTTTGCTAGTTTGTTTTCTTCATTAGATCCCACATGTAAGTGAAATTATATGGTACTTGCATTTCTCTGACTGGTTTGTTTCATTTAGCATACTGCTCTCCAGATCCATTCATGTTGTCACAGAAAGTAATATTTTCTTCATTT
>NW_028086769.1:0-1898 GCF_014824575.4 Sturnira hondurensis
ATGTCATAGACTTTCAGTACTATGTTGAATAAAAGTGATAAGAATAGGCATCTTTGCTTTATTCCTGTTCTCAGAGGAAAATATAACAGGGGAAGGATAGTCTCTTCAATGTGTGGTGTTGGGAAGACAAGATATCCACACATAAAATAATGAAATAGGATAATCATCTTACTCTAATTACAAACATCAACTCAAAATGGACTAAAGACATAATATAAAACCTGGACCAACAAAAGTCTTAGAAAGCATAAATGAAAAGCTTCATAATAATGGACTTGCAACATTTTTATCACTATGACACCAAAAAGCACAGACGGCAAAAAAAAAAAAAAAAAAAAAAGGACAAGTGGGACTGCATCAAACTAAAAATCTTCTGTGCCTTGAAGGAAATAATCGACAGAGTGAAAAGCTAACTACTGAGAGGGAGAAAATATTTGATCTACAAGGAATTAATCTCTAAAATATGTAAGACTGAATACCAAAAGGAACCTAATTATCCAATTAAAAATTACCTAATGACTTGAATCGACATTTTTTCTCCAAAGAAAACACACAAATGGCCCTCTATATGAAAAATACACATCACTAATTATCAAGGACATATAATTCAAAACTTCACACCTGTCAGAAAGGCTATTATTATTTTTTAAAAAAACCCATGAGGCAATAAATGTTGTTCAGGATGTAGAGAAATCAGAGTCTTCATACATTCTTGGTGGGAATACAAATGATGCAGCTGCTATAGAAAACATTAAGGAGGTTCTCCGAAAAATTAAGAACAAAACTGCCATGTGATACAGCCATCACACCAATCCCATTTCTGGGTATTTTTCCAAATGCATTTAAATCAGGATCTCAGATGTTACCTCTTCTGTGTTCATTGTATCAATAGCCAAGACCTACAACAACTCAAGTATCCATCAACATATGCAAGAAAACGTGGTATATATTATACAGTGGAATAGTATTCAACCCTTTAAAAAAAGGAAATTCTACAATATACAGCAACATGAGTGAACTCTGAGGACATTACGCTGAGTGAAATAAGCTAATCACACAAAGACAAACACTGCATGATTCCACTGATGTGTTAGATGTAGATATAATAGGTATCTAAGTTAGTCAAATTCATACAGTTGAAAGGTGGAACCATGGCTGCCAGGGACTGGGAAAAGGGGAAGTAAAGAGTTACCCACCAGTGTGCATGAAAGTTTCATTTCAGCAACATGAGTAAGTTTTAGCGATCTGTTGTATAACATTGTACCCCAAGCCAACAATGTTATGTTATGCACTTAAGTGTATTCTAAAAAGATGGATCTCATGTCAATTGTTCTTCTCAAAATAAGATCCAATTAAAAAAAAACCAAAAAACATTCCAGCCCTGGCTGGTGTAGCTCAGTGGATTGAGCTCAGGCCTGCGAACCACACGATCGCGGTTTGATTCCCAGTCAGGGCACATGCCTGGGTTGCAGGCCAGTTCCCAGCAGGTGACTCACAAGAGGCAACCGTACTTTGATATTTCTCTCCTTCTCTCCTTCCTTTCCCCTCTAAAGATAAATAAATAAATCTTTAAAAAAATTAAAAAACCATTCCATTCCCCTAGTAGTAACATGAACTACTACAGTTGTGTTCTTCCACTTGTCAGAACTAAACTCTTCTCTTTACTCAAAAAAAATAACCAAATACTTGTCCCATAATATGGAAAAATAACACATCCAACTAATGCAAATTTTATCATTTATGTCCTCAGCAAAATGGATTTGACAAAGTTGATTTTCTGGCTAATGAACAGGTAAAGAAATTCTGGTTGAATCTGATGTGAGTTGACCAGTGATGAAACACCAGCGCATCGAGGACTGATTGGTCCACCAGATAATGTTGCCTTGGCTCAGCCGAGG
>NW_028086770.1:0-1124 GCF_014824575.4 Sturnira hondurensis
TACATTCCAGGCTGTCCTGAGAAACCAGCAGTTTCTTCCGCCACCCCAACCCACACTGGGTTTACAGCCGGAAGTTATGAGGCTTTCTTTTTCCCGGTGCTGGAACCCTGGGCTGCACATTCTGGCCTGGGCCTGGGCACCCTCACTCAAAAGCTGTCTCCCTGATTTTCATCCACCACACATGAATGTGTG
Organism: Sturnira hondurensis; assembly: GCF_014824575.4. Classification (NCBI taxonomy): domain Eukaryota; kingdom Metazoa; phylum Chordata; class Mammalia; order Chiroptera; family Phyllostomidae; genus Sturnira; species Sturnira hondurensis. Next base: position 193 of record NW_028086770.1, read on the forward strand.
GCTGCCCATTTCCACTGGCTACCGGCGGCGGTGGAATACTCAAAAGATATCAATTAAATTTATCTAGTTTAGTGTATTATTTCGAGCCAGTGTTTCCTCGTTTATTTTATATCTGGAAGATTTACCTGTTGATCTCAACAGTGTTCATTCCCCTACTATGGCTGTATTACTGTTGCTCCTCCCCTTTCTCTCCATCAGTATCTGCTTTATATACTTATGTGCTCCTAGGTTGGGGGCATAGATATCTAAAGGGTTGTAGCCCCTTGTTGTATTGATTCCTTTGTCTTTATGTAGAATCCTTCTTTGTCTTTTATTAAAGTTTATGTTTTCTGATATAAGGATTGCTACCCAAACTTTTTTTCCTTTCTCTAGTTGCTATGAACAGGGATATATATGTGTGTATGTTTATAAATATATAACATACATAAATTTAAAATTTATAAAGTTCATTTTATATATAAAATAAATAAGTTTTTGTTTATTTCTAGTAAGTTCCTGTCTCTCCTTGGTGGACAGAATCCCCGCTGATTTTCACAGCCAGGTGTTGTATGGGCTTCTGCTCCCGTGTCTGGTGCTCCGGGCTGGGGTGCCCAGCATGGGTCTGAGAACACTTGCTTCTCAGGTGGAACCTTGCAGCTGAGTTACGCCTTGGGATTCTCAGCTGCTTTGTGTGGGTGTGGGGCCAGCCCTCGTCGTGTCTCTGCCCTTCCTACCAGTCTCCATGCGGTCTCTTCTGTAAGTCCTTGGTTATCACACTTGTGTCCAGCCGTCTTCAGTTGGTTGTTCGGGTTGATTGTTGTGTAATTGAGTTGTAATTCTGGTTTGGTCCTTAGAGGAGGTGAGGGTAGCTCCTACCTGCTCCACTGCCGTCTTGGATTCTCCTATCATTGTTTTTGAAGGGATTACTAAAGATAGCCATGGTGTATTTAGTG
>NW_028086771.1:0-1633 GCF_014824575.4 Sturnira hondurensis
ACTTCATAGCTACCAATCTTGTAAGGTTGAAAAAAAGAGACAGCTGAGTTGGAAAAAAAATAGAGCTAGGTCTCTCATATCATGGTAGGGGCCAGGGGTATGACAAGAATGGCCACATTCGTGAAGGAGATGGAGGGACTTGGAAACAGAAATTGAAGATGTAAATCCTTTGGCCTTAACGAGTATGGCTCAACTGGTTGGCAGTCACTCTGCAAAGTGAAAGGTCGCCGGTTCGATTCCCAGCCAGGGCACATACCTGGGATGCAGGTTCTGTCCCCGGTCAGAGCCTGTGTGAGAGACCATACATTGATGTTTCTCTCTCACCTCAATGTTCCTCTCCCTTTCTCTCTCTCTCCTTCGTCCTTTCCCCTCTCTCTTAAAAAAAAAGAAGAAAAACATATCAATCCTTCAGTTTTTTTACTGACAACAGAAGTTCAACTGAGTCCCCATAGTCCCTACCTCGCTCATCTAGGTTTTATAATAAATACAACTGTGGTTGGAATGAAATACATCTTTGCATAGAACAATTTGCTGGGCAAATTATTGACGTACACAAAATGGTGGCAAGAATATTTATTTAAAGGAAACATTCCCGACATTCAAGAGGCATGCATTTGCAAATAATAATGGAGTTATGTGTATATGCAAGCTGAAAATCCAGAGAGCTGACCCCCTTTTCCGAGCCTCTTTAATTGAAGTGACTATCTGTAGCAGAAAATGGCAGATGAGGCCTTGCTTTTAAAACAAGCTTATGACTCTGTTGTATTATTAAAGCAGACAGGCTTTTCCTCTTAATTAATCTCAATTAGTATAGTTTTACAATATTTTGCATTGATTATATAATGTTCTCTGAGAAAATTAGTAACATAAATCTCTGCACCAGAAATAAAAACCAGCTACGTATTCAGGACCAAATGTTTCTAATGTAATGTTTTTAATGTCAGCAATAAACTATAGTTTATAGTACTGCGCCATTCTACAGAGAAGGCATATTACATGCTATCGAGGAAGGTCGAATATTGTTGCCCTTTAGACGTCCCAGTGACCTACAAACTCAGCCAATCTCAAAATGCACCTGGGAATTTGTATCAATTACATAACCATAGTACTGCCTGTGTGTTCTGTGTACAGTAGAATGAACAGAGAATGGGAAGCAAAAAGTCATGATACAAAAGATTTCTTTTTCTATTAGAAGTATAATCAACTTCTCACAATGCCCTATGATTATTACCGAATATAGAAAACAGAGATATCCCTTTTCTTTAAAAGTCTAGTGAAATGTGACCATCTTATTTTAAGTTCAATGTAGCCCAATTACCCAGTTACAATGGTTATCACAGTGGAAAAAAATCTCACAAAAATCTGCCACACTCTGTCAATATCCTCCACCAATTATCCAGAACTTGTTTTTGAAATTCAACAAAATGTTGTCCTATTTTTTGTCATTCCACGCATTGGGCAAACTAACCAAATGGTGTTGCATTTCTGTACGCTCGATAAATGGGTACGAACGCACCGAAATCATCACTTAAGTGACAATTTAATGCGGCTAGAAACATTTCATTCTCTAAGTTTCCCGTCGGTTGTGTAGGTGTGTGTGTGTGTGTGTGCACACGTGTCTGCCCACGCTGAC
>NW_028086772.1:0-525 GCF_014824575.4 Sturnira hondurensis
GGGGTGAAGTGGGGCGGGCAAGGCCCAGAGTCAGCCTGCAGGGGTGGGGGGGGTCCCCAGGCACAGGGACAGAAGTGAAGGGATGGGGGGGGTGAAGAATTCTGAGGACAAGGTAGGGAGAGATGTAGAGACAGATTGGGGGCCAGGGGGAGAAGGCAGACATTAAGGATGACAGAGAGAAGGCAGAGGGGACAAACCAAAAAGGGACCAGGAGTTCTGGTTCCCATTTACATCCCAGGAGACTGAGGGACAAGTAGCTTCAGGGACCCTTCCAGGGCCCAGATTCCGGATGCAGTGTCTATTTCATCATGGTTGTGCCATGTTTGTGTGTGGCTGTGGGTGTGCAAGTGTGCAAGGGGTGGGGGAGTGGGGCCAGCACCCCCAGACCCAGCACAGGGCCAGGTGCCATCTGTTGGGGGTGGTGAAAGCCAGGCCCCCCTTGCTGGATTCTCAGTCAGCCTGACAGACAGACCTCGCTGAGACCCTGGCCACGCGTCTCCACCCCGTGCAGCTGTGCAAACCACA
>NW_028086773.1:0-651 GCF_014824575.4 Sturnira hondurensis
AGCATTATCGACAACCTACATGAGTGGTGGTGACATGTTAATGCATTCTCACCGAGACAACACCCATTCCTAGAAGCATGAACACATCAGGAGATCCGACACAAGTAACCTCAAAAAAACAACAGTGACTAGCCCTGGCTGGTGTAGGTCAGTGGATTGCGCACGGGCCTGTGAAGCAAAGGGTCGCTGGTTCAATTCCCAGTTAGGGCACATGCCTGGGTTGCAGGCCAGGTCCCCAGTAGGGGACACATAAGAAGCGACCACACATTGATGTTTCTCTCCCATTCCTTCTCCCCTTCCCCTCTCTCTAAAAATAAATAAATAAAATATCAAAAAAAAACCAGTGACTAATTCTTAGTTAAAGGGGAAAAAAACTTAGTAGATTAAAACCAACATATATTTCATCCAGTGTCAGAAATGTAATGATTCTTAGAGTTGTAACAGGGAACCTTGGAGACAATTAGTGATGATAGGTACAAAGGAAAGAGTGACATTAATAGAGAAATACTTGAAGGGGTTCATTATAAAAATAGCTTTAGTTCAGCAGGGTTAAAAATACAAGCCACCAACACAAACCAGGACCTTCTCCTGAAGAAATGGGGGGGACCATTGTGAAGTATGTGCTACCTGACCAAGAGAAAAGTGAACCAC
>NW_028086774.1:0-655 GCF_014824575.4 Sturnira hondurensis
CCTCTCAGCTCAAGCAGTTAGCTTGCTATGTCAGTATGGCTTCAAGACAAGTTCTAAGCAGCCCCCTTCTCAGTTGGAAGTGACCCACAGGCCTGATGGGTAGAAATTCCTGAGTTGCCTATAGTCCCTGTCCTACGGGGGTTCGTTTTGCCCCTGCTCCCCTTCTACCCAGGTGGAATAGCTTCATAAGACTAAAATCCCACTTCTCCATGGGACATGGGGACCGGCCTCCAGGGAAAACTGTGACCTCAGTGAAGTGTCATGTCAGCAAACAATTTCTAAACTCTTGCTCTGACCTAGGGGTCAAACTAAGCCTTATAAGGCTACAGGTAAGGTAGTGAGTCAAGAGGTCCGCCTGCCCTAGCTGCGCGCCATCTATGGGAGGCCGGTACCTTTGTCAGATGGATGCCTGAGACCTGGCCCCTTGCAGAGCCGTACTGAGGGGGTGTGAGAGGAGGGCGTGCCTTAGTTGTGTGGGCAAGGCTGACTGTGGCCGGCAAGCCCCCTTCTGAACGCTGGGTGGGGTGTGGGCAGGTTCTGGGGGACAACCTGGACAGAGGGAGGCCTAGAGCTTGGGCAATTTCTGAGCCAGAAAAGGTTTTTTTTTTTCCACTTTCCAGTCTGCAGAGACCCCTCTTTCCTGTCCCAGGGCTCC
>NW_028086775.1:0-1211 GCF_014824575.4 Sturnira hondurensis
ACAGTCAATGGCTCATATAATTCTTTATCTTCAAATAATAGTCTCCTCAGAATAAATCTTCTCTCAAGTTTTTGCCCAATCAAATAAAAAGGTCATTTATCACTTTAATCAAATATGAAAGGGTAGCCCAAGAGGAATGCAGGATATTCTTTCTGCATGGATGCATTCAGTACTCAGGAAAATCCATAGCGCCTGAGGGCACACAATAAATGGCTTTAGCTAGTTATTGATTGGATTGCAAGGAGAGAAGCGTTTGGAAAATTAATCCAGAATTTGCCATAGGATTCTTAGTTTTGACTTCAAGGCAAGTTCAGATGAAATGAAACATTATTTTTTACCCTTGAATGTTTTCTTCTGTAGAATGATGAAAATCTGTCATTCAATCTTGTTTTCTATCTATGGAACCCCTAGCACATGCCATAGTGTGTCCCTGTGAGTAGAATTCAAGATTGTGTGTAAGCACCCTCAGCTGTGTCTGTACCAGTATAGGAGGTAGGGAAGGTGGTCACAGCTCCAGCGAGACCTGCTTACAAAAGGAATTCCATAGGAGCTGATCTTTCTTAGATTCTGGTAAATCCCCACCAGGTCCTACGATTTATTCCACACTAAAAATGGTTACACAGTATTCCAGATGCGGGGGTTGAACACCTGACACACCTGAAATGGTGTTGCATCCTGCCTCTTACAGTTTACAAGTGCTCAGACATAAAGGCAAAGACAAACCACAGAGAAACCCAAACAAATGGACACTCAATTAATATTTAAAGTGGAAAAATATATCACCTCAGCTCATATGACAAATCAAAGCTCAATCTTGTGTGACTTTAAGCATCCAATACACCCAAAGAAATTCAGGAATGTNGCTAGGTTTAAAATCATTCTAGAATTTTGTCTATGAAAGCACCATAACCTGAAGCACTAGATCTATTTTAAAGCACATGGTGGACCCTGCACACAAGAGGCCTGAGCTCCAAGATGGAGAGAAACTGCAGTTTTTAAAGAGGAATATGCAACAGTCTCATAAACCAAAGACCAACACCAGAACATAACAACAACTATAGAAGGCATAACCTGTCAACTGGAAATTAATGGGGAAAAATAGTCTTTTCAATAATGTTGGCACAAAATTTTAAAATACATTATGAAAACCAGCATTTAAATAGTTGGCTTATGCAGCAGTAGAAATGGAACAGAGCTGAACAACCTTAACA
>NW_028086776.1:0-1595 GCF_014824575.4 Sturnira hondurensis
TAATCACTTAAAGCGTCCCAGAAAAGATTGGAGGTCGTTGACCCTTCGCCAGTGTCAGGACAGGAACAGCGTGGGGCCGGCACTAGTGGGCGTGGGCCTGCAGAGCCTGGAGGAACCTGCAGCACGTTACAAATATAAGTACCCAAATTGAGATGTTGTCGAAGTCTTGTGTGTTCATAAGCTACTTTACCAGCCTTGCTCACCCTGTCGGATGTACACTGGAGGGAAGCTGACACTGCAGGGGCTTTGCAGCCTTGGGAATGCCCCAAATTTGAGAGCCACCCCCGCAGCGGGGACTTGGAGGAGGACCTTGGGGACTAGGCCCAAGAAGCCTGAGAGCTCCAGAACTCACCCAGCTCTTGCTCCAGGGAGAGGCTCCAGAGTGGCCTCGGTCTTCGCTGGCTGCGAAGAGGTCCTAGGCCTCTCCAGGCTTCCCAGCAAGAAACCAGTGCCGAGACAGGGCAGCCAGCGGACGCAGGGCCAGTGGGGGAGCAGGGTCCCCACTTTGTAATGTGTTCCCTTTCTGCAGAGGAAAGGAGAGTCTTTGTAAGCGCTAGGAGTGGCATGCAAGAGAGAAGGGGACAGACTGGGCAGGAGAGAGAGGGATGGGGGCAGAAGACCACCAGCACATGGACATTGGAAGTGCAATGGTCAGTGGGTGCATCGCATGCTAGCCGTCCTTAAGACCTGATTCCTATTTTCTTTCCTCAGCCACCACTAATTATCAGCCACTGAGGGCTGTCTGTTGTGGGCACTTAACATTGCCAGAGCCACTTCCTGTACTGTTTTATCACCTCGTCCAGGCCCCGGGAGCAGCCGGAAGGTGGGGCACAGGGAGGTTCCGCCATGGCCTGCAGTTCCCTCCATGGCTTCCCGTGACCAAGCTGGCTCCCAGATGCTGCAGTGCAGGCAGATGGGGCTCTGAGCCCATCAGTCTGGATCCCCAGTGCTTTCCCCTCCACCCCATGGGGATATGCCTAGCCGGAGGCCAGGCCTCACACACGCGGGCTCGGCTCCGTGCCTATGCCAGGCACCCTAGTGTTCCTCTCCCGGTGCGGGCCGGTCTTTACTTGAAAGCTATACAGAGGCTGCCGAGGGATAACTGCATTGACCTGACAGATTCTCCAAAAATGTACCCTTGATCTTGTCATTCTGCTGGGAAGCTTCCCATAGCTTCTTTTTGTCTATAGGCTATGGTCTTCACCCTGCACAGGCAGGCCCTTCACTCAGCACAGATGCAGGCGGTCACTCGCAGGGCCCTCCCTCATTCCCCCGCCAGCTCTCGCTCACCCTCTGAGACCAGCTCAGATGATGTCCGAGTGTATCTGCTGCCCCTCCCTGGGCCTGCCTGTGTCTCAGCACTTCTCACACTCTGTCCTAGGTGTCGTTGTCTTGTCTACAAGACCATCAGAAAAACTTGCCATTCAACAACACTTAGACCTACTGCGGTGAGGGAGAGAACCCCATCCTGAGAATCTCTAGAGTGTCCCAAAGTGGAGAAATCAGGGAAGGTTACTTGGAGGGTTTCAGGGACTCGGCTGGATGATTTTAAAGTGGATCTGTCACTGTGGGAAACTGGTTGATGATACAATCAC
>NW_028086777.1:0-1937 GCF_014824575.4 Sturnira hondurensis
TTAGATTGTAAATTAAAAAACTGCCCTGGCTGGTGTAGCTCAGTGGATTGAGCGCGGGCCTGCAAACTGCACGATCGCGGTTCGATTCCCAGTCAGGGCACATGCCTGGGTCTCAGGCCAGTTCCCAGCAGGGGACTCAGGCAACCATACATTGATATTTCTGTCCTTCTCTCCTTCCCTTCCCCTCTAAAGATAAATAAATAAAATCTTTAGAAAGCAAACAAAAAACCCTGACAATAACCAACAATAGCTGTCTGGTGCGAATAAATCAAAATTGTACCTATTTTTGTCAAACTGGAAAAAAATACACTTTCTGGTGTGCCACAGAATTTTAGTAATTATGACACCAGAAACCTGGCCAGTGCTGGTAACCAGGCCAGGGCCCAGTGTGTGAGCAGGAGCAGAGTGGCGGGGGCTGCAGGAGCAGTGCTTCCTTGCCTGGGTACCTAGACCAGCACCCTGTGTGACAACAGATCTCCTACCCCCAGCAAGACGTGACAGGAGGAAGAGTTTGCACGGTGCACACACAAGGCTAGCGAGGGTGACTGACCAAGGGAGGAGCCCTCTTACTCCCTCTGGTCTGGTGAAGATCTGTCGGTCTAGCCTGGGAAAAACAGATGTAGGTGGGGGCCAGACTCTTCCAAAGGGTGAAGAAGTTTGAGTACCTGGCCCGGCCCACCAGGGTAGATAATGTAACAGAGGAAAGGGAGAACTGCTCTCTTCTCTATTGGACCCAAGGCACAGACTTGCTGGCTGGAGCGTTTGAGGATCTGGCTAGTCCTGGAAGCTGTGTGACAATTGGTGGTACAAACACCACACGGGCACTGCAGGAGGAAGCCTGAAGCCAAAAGAGTTGTTCACTTAGCTGACGTGGGCTCCAAAGGACAGATAAGAATGAAATGGGAATTCTGGGCTTTGGTGTTTGGGGGAGCAGTGGGATTTTTCTCTGGGTTTTTCAGAAGGGATGGGCTCTGAGGCAGAAGCCTGACATTTTCCAAGATTGTGCACCTTCTGAGCAAGGGACCTCTTCCCTTTTCTCACCAAATCTCTGCCTCTAGAATTTGCCTGTGGGAGGCGACAAGCAACTGAACCCCATTTCAGTTTAGTAACAATTAGTGTATGTGTGCCATAGATTAAAAAGGCTGACTATCGCTGGTATAGAGCATGAGAAATTATGAGCAGTGCGGGGTAGGAGTCTGCTGCTGTGTTCACACTTACTAAAAGGTTAATGACGGCAGAGAAATGAAGTAAATGTTATTCATGAGGATCTTGTTGGGTTCTGATGCTGTGTTATAACATGCTATCTTCATAATGATTCTAGGAAGTATCATGACTTTTTAACTTTTAGAAAACTAAGGCACAGGAATATAGTTAGCATAGCCATTTGTCTTATTTCTCAATTTATTGACATGTCTCGTGGGAATGGGATATATCATTTATTTGGTCATCCTAAAGATCACAGAAACAGGGGGGGCAAGGAAGAGACACAATCATTGATTTAGGCCAGTGGTTCTGAAACTTTGACCCATGCAGATTTGTCTGAGCAAACATGTTTTTCTCAGAAGAGTTGTTCTATATTTAAGAATATTTGAACAACATTGAGTCGAACAAAGATTAACAAGAGTTTTGTTTTATTTTTTACTTAACCTACAATAGGAATTCTCAAAGCCTTTGGTATACTATATGTATTGTGAATCTGTAAATCACATGGAGTTTTAAAAATGTATTTGTTTTTTGCCTTGGCTGGAAGAGCTCAGTGGACTGAGCGCAGGCCTGTGAACCAGATGACTGCGGTTCGATTCCCAGTCAGGGCACATGCCTGGGCTGCAGGCCAGTTCCCAGCAGGGGACCCATGAGAGGCAACCAGACATTGATGTTTCTCTCCCTCTCTCCTTCCCTTCCCCTCTAAAGATAAATAAATAAAATCTTTAAAAATG
>NW_028086778.1:0-500 GCF_014824575.4 Sturnira hondurensis
CCTTTAGCCAAAAGACCCTGACACAGAATAAGCCTTTGTAATTCTTTGAATGATACCAATTCTTTGATCCTTACTGTCTGACAATGATCAATGAGCTTTTACCTGTATTCCTGTGCAAAATGAACCCAATAAAGGGCCATTGAGGAAAAGGCTCTTGGCCCTTCTTCTTTGAGAGACCAGCCACATTTCCTCCCCAAGCAGATCATGTCTTGGTAGACTTATTGTCAATGTAGAGGTGGGGGGTGTGGCTTGCAGGTGGAGCCTCCTGCACATGTTAGATCCATCTGCTTTGACTCCCCATCTTCATTGGTGACCTTCTGTGGTAGGAGATGTGGAACTCACTGGTGCTCGCTACTTGATCTCCTGAATTGGATGCTCTTGGGATGGCCTTTATGCCATTTCTGTGGGGTCACTTGTTGTCATTCAGTTTTGGTCGTCCTTGCGTCATTTTTGGTGGGTTCTTCCATCTGGACAGTTCACTGAAAGTCACACTGCCCTCC
>NW_028086779.1:0-804 GCF_014824575.4 Sturnira hondurensis
GGATAGCGTTCTCCTGACTGCTAGTCAGTGCAGCCATCCCCAAACTGGAGAGCCTGGAGTGGGCTTGGAGGTGGTGGATGGGGATTCAATAATCAGGAAGAAAACCAAAAACTACTCACTGAAGTGTGGCTACCATAGTGAGTCATGTGGGACTTAGGATTTCATACGTTTCTGCACAATCTTATGAGTTCTTAACTTATGATAACTTATTAATCAGTGTGTCCTGGAGGCCAGCAGGTCCTATCTATTGCATTGCATATGTAATAGCACACATTTATACTTCTCTTGGTAATAAAAGCAATTTGTACTTTTTTGTAGGCTCTTTATAACCGTGGTGTAAAGGAACGTGTAAATAAGAGCCACAGATCTATAATTGCTAGTATCGGGAAATCTATGTATCCTTTTGAAAGATGATCTATTTCTAGATACTGTTTTCAAATAAAACATGTATTTTCATGTGAAAATAAAATACTTTTCATTTTATAGGGTGACTATTAAGTAATGGAACTGATTTGTTAACAAATATGTCAAAACATATATATTTTTATATATAATTTTTTATTTAATTATTGTTCAAGTACAGTTTTCTGTCTTTTACTCCCATCCCAGCCCACCCCCCCAGTGCTCCCCACCTCCCTCCCATTTCCACCCCCTTAGTTGTTGTCCATGTGTCCTTTATACTAGTTCCTATAAATCCTTCCCCCTTTTCCCTGAAATTTTCTCCCCTTTCCCCTCTGGTCACTGTCCCCTTGTATATTTTAATGATTTTTTATCCTGAAATCTACTATATTTCATCAAGCCTAG
>NW_028086780.1:0-1272 GCF_014824575.4 Sturnira hondurensis
GTGGGGGAGGGGGTGTGCAGGGTGGAGGGGAATGAAGGGGGGAATAGAACAAGTGTAATGGTATAATCAATAAAATATATTTAAAAAAAGTTCAGTGGAAAAAATAAAAAATAAAAATAAAGTTTGAGGCAAGTTTGAAGGCATGGGGAAAATGCTTACAATATTTAGGATTAAATTTTAGTTATAATATTACCAAGTTTTATCCAAAATAGAGAAAGTGGAAGGAAATATTTTTGTTTGTAGTGATAATATTACAAGAATTAAAAAGAACCAAATACTTCTAATTTTAAAATGTTCTATAGTAGATAGGAATTAGTAAAACAATAAGTGCTATTTTTAAACCTAAAAACTTTTAGGTTTAAAATATTTAAATATTTTTATATTTAAATATATATTTTATATTTAAATACATTTATATATTTAAATATATTAAATATTTAGGTTTAAAAATATTTAAATTTGTTTTTAAATACCATAGTCTTTTGGGCAAATAATCTGAACATGCAAAATTTTAAAAATCTGATACCTATTAACAATGTTAATGGGAGTTTCATATAAAATAATTAAAAATGACTTCATAAATGTAAAGTGACCATTTCTGCCATATTCGAAAGGGGATGCCCCCCAAATGGAATGATCTTCTGGAAGGTTAGGTGAGTGTTCTAGGAACCCATCTGTATCCGTGTACCAGCTGGCTTTTTCATTTCGCTTGAGTGAATTTTTTTTTAAGATTCTTTCAGTGAGTTTGCCCATTTCATGATGAGTGATTTACGAGCCCAACTGCCCACATTGTGTAGTGCTCAGCAGTTTTTTACCCAAAATGGCATGACTTCCATACCCCACCTCCCTATTCACCTGATACATTTTGCCAGTGTCGGAGAGGTGAGACAAAAAGTGGCAGAAGTACTAAAAGCCATCAAAATTGACAAGTTTAAAAACTGTTTTGAGCAGTGGAAACACATCTTCATTAGAATACTGCATCAAAGGGAGAGTATTTTGCAGGTGACTGAAATTTAAACATGTAAGAATAAATACACAATTTTAATAAATAATTAGAGTTTTTAGGTCCCCCTTCATAATATTAATTTCAGTTTTGAAGAATTTTTATCAGCAGTATTACATGAAAATGTATACTAGACAATGGTGCTCTGTTTTTTGTCTCTTTAGGTATGCCTCTTCTAGATATTTGATATAAATGGACTCATTTAAAATGTAGTCTTTTTCACTCAGCATAATGCTTTCCAGTTCCATCCATGATGTTGCAAAGGGTAG
>NW_028086781.1:0-3463 GCF_014824575.4 Sturnira hondurensis
AGGAGGGGGCAGAGGGATTTTAGGAGGCAATGGGGGAGGGCACAGCCTGGGACGGTGCAGGGTCAGGGGTGAGAGAGACTGAAATCCACAGAACCTGACCTGGCCCCTCACCTCACTCCTGGGTTAGTGGCCCATCTGGGGGCAGGTGGGTCTGCAGCCCTGAGATCTCGGGGACCGTGACAGGAGACCCTCCCTTTCTTCCCCTCCAGATTCTGCCATGAAGGACCCTCATCCTGGGGAGAGCCTGGAGCTGGACCCTGAGGTGAGACCCCTGCTCCTGACCAGGCCACCAAGGAACATCCTGTTCCCCAGTTCACTCCAGTGGTCACTTCCTTGTCCACCTCCCCTCGTCCTCAGCAGCATCCACACTGACCTCTCCTTAAGAGCATGAGGTTGTCCTGCTGTGACTCACTCCTCCCACTTTCCTGTGACCTCATGACCCCTCCTGGGTGGTCCCCTGTGCTGGCTTCTCATCCTCTGTCCCCTGTGCACCTCCACTTCTCACCAGACATGAATGAGTGAATGACCCGCAGGTCCCAGGGTCCCATCACTCACTCATGCAGCAGCTGTGATGGGAGCTCACTGGTTACTGGCTCCATGTCACTGCCCCAGTGCAGCCCTGAGCAGCCTGGCCCCACCCTCCTCAAGCTCACCTGTGGGTGAGGGAGACACCTGCACACAGGCAGATGGCGTCCTGGAGAGCCAAGTGCTGTGAAGGAGAATGAAGCAAGAGCAGGGGACAGTGTGTGTGAGGAGGGGAGAAGAGAGAAAACAGCAGGTGCAAAGGTCCTGAGGCAGGACCTGCTGCTTCAGCCAGATGGGCCCTGTGGCTGGAGCTGAATGAGCAAGAGACAGAGCATTAGGTTAAGAGTCAGATCCTCAGAAGCACCAGGAGCCCCAGGGCTCAGGGAGTCCCTGCAGACTCCATCAGGAGAGTGACCTCAGCTGATCTGAAGTTTAGTTGTCACTCTGACACCATGTGGACACGTGACTGGAGGGTTTCAACCGTGGGGTCAAGGACACATTGGTTCTGTCTCACTGTCTCTCTGCAGCAGAAAAGGACCCAGTGATGACTCCCAAGGGGTGACATGCCCTAGGTGACCCTCTCAACATCGAGGCTCATGCAGGGAATGGCCACCTCTCCTTCCTCTTTGTTGTGGGGATTGCTGGTCATGAAGGGCAGAGAAGCAGAAAATGACAGACAGATGGACAGTGAAGTGGGTCCCGTCCTCCCCAGGCCCCAGGCCTCCCCAACCCCAACCCTCTTTCACCCCTCTCACCGACCCCTGCTCCAGGCTGCTGCATCTGAAGACCCCCAGGACGTGACCTATGCCCAGCTGACCCACTTGACCTTCAGAAGGGAGACAAGGGCACCCCCTTCCTTCCCACCAGAGAAGCCCCCAGATGAGCCCAGTGTGTACACTGCTCTGGCCGTCCACTAGCCCAGGAAGGACCCAGACCCCACACTCCAGAGAGGGGGCCTACCAGGACCCCAGAAGGCACAGATCTTCAGTGATTTTCAGCTAGTGGCCCCAGTCAGCCTGGAGACCCGATACGACACCCAGCAGATTCTGGGACCCGCTGGGAGTCCCCTGATTCTGCAATCACAGATAAGTACTAACCCTACACTTTGGAATCAAAGCCACAGACTTCTCAAGCATCAACATGTGAATTTAGAACCAAAATGGGAGGGAGAGAATGCTTTCAATGAATGATCATGCAAATACTACACATGAGTTCTACAAACTGGAACATTAACAACCATGAAGGAACATCTTAGAGAAGACAAAGGAAAAGACACAGGCACCACCTAAGTGTCCTCCCACACGCGCTGAGATGAAGCTGTGGCAACCTGGGCAGCAGAGTGTCACTCCGTCACAGAGACGAAATCCCGTCAGTGCGTCAACCCAGAGGCACCGTGAGCTTGTCACGCTACGTGGGGTAAGTCACACCACACAGCACAGGCCCGTCCGACGTCACTCCCATGTGGGTGAGATCTGAACCTCTGCCCTGTCGTCTGTAACTATATTGACCTTGTAATTAAAAATTTTCCTGCAAAGTGACCTCGGAGTCTGGAAAGATTCACTGGTAAATGATTCTGAACACATATGCATGTATGAAACACACACATAGACACAAACATACACTCAACACAAGTATCACAGCCTTACACAACCATCTCCTGAGAACAGAGAAGAAAGGCACATCCCGCAACACAGTGTATCAAGACAGAAATAAATTGAAATAAATAAAAGATAAACAGAAATAAATATGGAAAAGCAAACGAGGGAGCTACCAAGAGGGAACTTCAGGGGAAGCTCTCTCACACACGCTCAGGTGCAGAGTCCTAAACAAAACATCACCAAGATGCATCAAACCATAAACTCTGTCATCCATCCTGGCCAGGCAGGTATGTGTTTGTAGAGATCCATGGTTGGTTTCGTATCCAAAACATCAATCAGTACAACTCAAATATTCAAAGGAAGTGAGAACGCCCTGGCTGGTGTGGCTCAGTGGATTGGGCACCAACCTGCAAACCAGGGGGTCCCAGGTTTGAGTCCTGGTCAGGGTACATGACAGGGTTGTGGGGTGAGACCCCACTTGAGAGGGGTCCCCACATGAGAGGGAACCATGCATTGGTGTTTCTCTCCCTCTCTTTCTCCTTCCTTTCCTCTCTCTAAAAATAAATAACTGTAATCGTTTTTAAACAAAAGAAATGAAAACAAAGATTGTATCAACAGATGCAAAACTTTGCTATAATGCAGAGTCAATATATAATGACAAATTCTTCAGAAGTAAAAGGGGAATTTTCTATCACTTATCAAAGCATCTTTGAAAAGCTTTATAAAGGAAATAATGCTTACAAGTAAATTCTTGAAAACCCTTTGCCTGCAATGGAGCCTGGTACAAAAATAGTCACTATGGAACTGGGTGTGCACAGAGCCTCTGTGCAACCCATGCCTGTGCGTTTGGCCAGCTCGGCCCCACACCCCATGTTTTCCGGGTGGGACAAGAGGCCTCTCTGCAGTGCAGAGGTCACACCCCCATGCCCACCACCTTCCTCACCAGGGCGCTAAGAACGTGGCCACCCCGGGGCCCCGCCCAGTCACAGGCCCCGCCCAGTGGCCAGCACCTGGAGCAGTTCCCTCCTGCACAGCCCCAGCTGTGAGTCAGGTCTCACCCCCACCCCTGCTTTGGCTCCCACTCCCGCCCCTGCATCTGACTCTCCAGCATCCACCACAGCTTCTTCTGATCCTNAGTGGCCACCCCGGGGCCCCGCCCAGTCACAGGCCCCTCCCAGTGGCCAGCACCTGGAGCAGTTCCCTCCTGCACAGCCCCAGCTGTGAGTCAGGCCTCACCCCCACCCCTGCTTTGGCTCCCACTCCCGCCCCTGCATCTCTCTCTCCAGCGTCCACCACAGCTTCTTCTGATCCTGCGCCTGCTGGTGCCACCAAGCAGGAAA
>NW_028086782.1:0-572 GCF_014824575.4 Sturnira hondurensis
TTTTGAGAGGCCTTAAAAAGCAGGCAGTTAAACATGTTTAGACCTGAGATTTTACCTTTGACTCTAAGGAAGTCTTTCTTCCATGGTTTCTCTCTCCTAGTCCATGGCCCCTTTGTAAGGCATCTGCACTGTTCTACACTTATTGATGAGTTATGCATCAAGGCAGCCTTTACGTACTTGGAATTAACCCTGGACAGTGGTAGAAACACAATCAAATTCCCAGTATCTTCTGCCTTCATGTAAAGACTGGAAAAGAAAAGTTCTGTATTCTCAGATCGGGGCAGCACTGCCTTTCCTTTGATACCACATTTCAACTATTTCACAAAGAACTAAGCCTGAATTTGTTCTAAAAAAATAGTATGTCCTGGAGTCTAATATATTGACTGATGTGCAGCCTGCGTTTTCCCTCCTGCTGCTGGAACCATCTGCATTGTTGATCACTGAGTCATTATGTAGCCTTCCATCACTTGTTGTTTGACAGTGTACTGTGAGTCAGAGCTCGTGTTCCCATTTGGGCTCTCAGTGAGGTGTGATGCCTCCACTGATGACGAACAGTCATTTTCATTAGTGTT
>NW_028086783.1:0-890 GCF_014824575.4 Sturnira hondurensis
TCCTGCAGTAACTATAGAATCATCACTAGGCATTGGAGTTAGCAGAGACCAACATTCTCAACTGGATTAAAGAAAAAGAAGGAGAGGTTGAGGACTTGCCCTTCCACACAAACGCTCTAGCCTGCCACTGGGGCCAGACCTCAGGTTAGCATTTTGGCTAAGGCACTTAAGCAAAACCCTCACCTGCCTCTCAGCCTTCTCTGTGTGTCTCTGGGCCACAGCTGCTCAAGAATTGAGAGACAACCAAAAACACCTACGCTGACACCCTTGAAAGGAAGGGAAGCATGAGCTGAGCTTGAGATAATCCCAAAGTAATTTAGGCCTGAACATATGCTTGTATATTGACACTGCATCCACTTACAATGAAAAATGGAGTGACTTCTCGATCAACTATAGATGTTATGTTAATTTCGCCAGTCTTCGGATTAACCACGAAGATTCCATAAGGTGGTTGATCAATTCCTACCCCAGAGATGTGGTATGTAACTTGCTGGTTGGCCGCACAATCTGAATGAATCTGCAGAAAGAGCACATTTGAAAATATTACAGGATGCAAAATAAGTCTGTTACATTTAATATGTAATTGCTGTCTTTTTTGACAAGTGTTGAGTGTTCTATGCCTGTTATTTGGGGGGAAATTCTGAGGGTAGAGAATTATTTTACTAGATAAGTGGAATAGTTACAGTTCTAGATTTTCAATGAAAACTAAATGTAAGAGAAGAAATTCAATTTATATTTCTACCAAATAATAAAAAATCATCCTAATACATCTGGTTCTATGCAGTCATCATTTCCGTGTTCATTCATGCATGCATTCATTCAACATTTACAATTCGATTGGATTAGTCTCAGGCTACCTAGCACTAGGTCTGGAGCAGGGCTGTCCATGG
>NW_028086784.1:0-689 GCF_014824575.4 Sturnira hondurensis
CAACCCCCCACCCCCACCCCACCTTGTCCATCATCCTCTCCTGTCTTTGTTTTCCGAGTACATTTGTCCCTGATTCTAGGTAGTTCCCAGCCTCTGGGCCTCTGCCTGGAATGTTCCCCCCCTCCTTCCCCTCCCATTTCTAAGATGAGGACGAAACCAATTATTTCATCCTCATCTTAGCTCAAAGGTCACTTCGGAGAAAAGCATTCTCCGGTCCTGCTCTCCAGTCCCCACAGTCCTGAAGCTCAGATCTTATTGCAGCTGCCACCTGCCATTTCTTTGTGTGTTCATGTGATAGCCCAGCCGCCCCACTGCCCTGGACCTGGAGGAATACTGTGTGTCGTGTTTATTGCTGTGTTCTCACTGCCTAGCTAGAACCTCATGGACACCCAGCAAGTATCTGCTAGAGAAACACCTATCACTTCCCCATCACTTCAGAACCTCATGGACACCCAGCAAGTATCTGCTAGAGAAACACCTATCACTTCCCCATCACTTCACAGGTACAGAGTGTATTAGTTTCCTGTGGCAGCTGTAACAGATGACCACAAACTGGGTCGCTTAAATCAACAGAACTTAATTCTCTCCCACTTCTGGGGAGGGGAAGTCCAAAACCAAGGTGTTGCAGGGGGGGGGGGACGCTCCCTCTGGAGGCTCCAGGAGGGGGTCCTCCTTGTCTCCTCCAGCTT
>NW_028086785.1:0-700 GCF_014824575.4 Sturnira hondurensis
ATGATATAGTAGTCCATGTATAAATGTTCCACAGCTCTTTATCCAGTCATGTACTGATGGGCACTTGGGCTGTTTCCATCTTTCCATAACACTACTATGAACATAGGGGTGCATATGTTCTTTCTGATTGGTGTTTCGGGGTTCTTAGGATATATTCCCAGAAGGGGAATCTCTGGGTAAAAAGGAAGTTCCATTTTCAGTTTTTTTTGAGGAAACACTATACTGTTTTCCACAGTGGCTGCACCAGTCTGCATTCCCACCAACAGTACACTAGGGATTCCTTTTCTCCAAATCCTTTCCAGTCTTGTTGTTTGCTGATTTATTGATGGTAGCCACTAGCAGGTGGGAGCTGATTGAGGGTTTTTTTATTTATTTATTTTTTCCATTACCATTTATTCCCCCTTCTACCCACTCCCTCCCACCAGAAGCACTATACTGTTATCCATGGCCATGAGTCTTTTTTCCTTTTTGCTTGGTCTCTGCACCCCCCAACCATCCCTCCAAAGTTGTCCCTGCACCCCCAAGAAAAACCCCAAAGTTGTCAACCTGCTCTCTATCTATGAGTCTGTCTTTTCTTGCTTCTTAGTTCAGTTTGTTCATTATATTCTATGTGTGAGTAAAATTGTATGGGATTTGTCTTTCTCTGATTGGCTTATTTTACTTAGTATAATGCTCTTGAGGTCCATACATGCTATTGCAA
>NW_028086786.1:0-1166 GCF_014824575.4 Sturnira hondurensis
GAGCTATTATTGGAATTAACTGATTTTCTCTTTGAAACTTCAGTGATGACACCGATATAAAACTGATAATTTTAAACTCTGTGGGTTTCTGCTTACAGAATCAATCCATGCAGCTTCCTCTGTAATTTTGGTGTATTCACAGAAACATTTGGAGTATAAGATAAGTGAAATTAATTTAGAAGAAGAGTCATTTGATCTAACTGAGACTTTATGTGTCATAAAGTGATACATAAATTCATCTTATGCAGCTGAAAGGGTTAAACTTTTGCCCTGGCTGGTGTGGCTCAGTGAACTGAGTGCCAGCCTGCAAACCACAAGGTCGCTGTTTTGATTCCCAGTCAGGGCACTTTCCTGGGTTGTGGGCCAGGTCCCCAGTAGGGGGTGCACGAGAGGCAACCACACATTGATGTTTCCTTCCCTTTCTTTTCCCCTCCTTTCTTCTCTTTCTAAAAATAAGTAAATAAAATCTTTAAAAAAAGAGTTAAATTTTTATCTTGGGATACAGTAGATGATGATGCTTTTCAGAGAGTTGTGTCTTCAGGTTTTCACGTGGTCAGTGATACCACATTCTCCCCATAGTGAATGGTAAATGTGAACATTCTTGAGAAATAGAAATTTAGTACTTATTATTTTATTATTAAGTACTTTAAAAAAGTCATTGCTGCCAAAATGTTCATTACAAAATTTTTAAAAAGCATTATAAAATAATAGAACTCCATACAGTGAATGACAAAATCACTTCACGAAGAGGGTTCAGGCAAATTCCTGTATTACTATGGCAGGACTGTCCAGACTCTACCTCTGATTTCAACCGGGCACTTGGTCTCTGCACCGAGACTCTCACGGACTCATCTGCCTGCCTCCTCCACCACCTCGCCAGCAGGGGGAGCAATGCTGACTACGTCTCTCACACCTGAAACGGGAAGGCGTTTTTCCTAAGTGTTTGTATGAGTATTTTTTGCCATGTGGGTTAGTGGGCACCCTGTGTGCTGTTCTTGAAATGGAAATATTAGTCACATTGCCTCTGGAAAGGGGTTGAAAAAGAGAGATGGGTTCTTTGTCTTTCTTAAACCATGTTTTTTTTTTTTTTTTTTTAGAAACCATGTCTTACAGCTAGATCTCTGTTCACTGCCTCTGGGTCTCACAGAAAGCTAAATGAGGATTAC
>NW_028086787.1:0-748 GCF_014824575.4 Sturnira hondurensis
TTTTCAAAAAAGTATTCAATTAATTAACTCAGGCATTTACAAGTGATCAATCTTTCAAAAAAAACTAAGTATCAACACGTCCTTATCTATAGTTACATTACTAACCATACAATAAAAACCTTACTTCTGACTATTCTGATATAAGGTATTTATAAATGTGTACTTTACCTTCAATATGAAAGTGTGTCATGTACCCATTTCGAGATTCATTACTAGATTCACAAAAGGGAAAATTGGTTTTGAAAAATTGTTGCTTGTGAAGTTCATTTATGTTTTTCAAAAAATAAAAAGGCCAATACATTTTTTCCTTTTCCATTTAGAAAAGTAATAATACGAATATAAATGCTAAAACACAGTCTGTCCAATATAAAGAAACATTGAATAAAAACAGTATGTGGAAAAATGGAATGAAAAGTTATATATACCTTGCAAAGACTTCGAAAGGGGGAGTTTGTCATCAACATCATCAGTTTCAGAAGGGCCTGCTTTGGAATACAAAGATAACACTTCAAAAGCAATCCCAAAAATGTATTTTGGGTCACTTTAGTAAAGAAATTTGGGTGAAAGATATGGAATACTACAGCCTTTTCCTGAACAAAAAAAGGCAAAATTTTAAAAAAATGACTGACAAAATGAGTGGTATCAATTTACAGTCTCAGTGAATGAAAAAAACTGAGCTCAGATAAATTCACATATAGACAGTCAAAAGAATTTTTAAAAATGACTAGACATGAAGTGAGCGGGAATG
>NW_028086788.1:0-4151 GCF_014824575.4 Sturnira hondurensis
GAGAAGCCCTATGTTTGCAGGGAGTGCGGGAGAGGCTTTACATGCAAGTCAGGTCTCATCAGACACCAGAGGACGCACTCAGGGGAGAAGCCCTATGTTTGCAGGGAGTGCAGGAGAGGTTTTACATGCAAGTCACATCTCATCAGACACCAGAGGACACACTCAGGGGAGAAGCCCTATGTTTGCAGGGAGTGTGGGAGAGGCTTTACTTGCAAGTCACATCTCATCAGACACCAGAGGACACACTCAGGGGAGAAGCCCTATGTTTGCAGGGATTGTGGGATAGGCTTTACACGCAAGTCACATCTCATCACACACCAGAGGACACACTCAGGGGAGAAGCCCTATGTTTGCAGAGAGTGCAGGAAAAGCTTTACACAGAAGTCAAATCTCATCTCACACCAGAGGACACACTCGGGGGAGAAGCCCTATGTTTGCAGGGAGTGCGGGAGAGGCTTTACATGCAAGTCACATCTCATCACACACCAGAGGACACACTCAGGGGAGAAGCCCTATGTTTGCAGGGAGTGCGGGAGAGGCCTTACATGCAAGTCAGGTCTCATCACACACCAGAGGACACACTCAGGGGAGAAGCCCTATGTTTGCAGGGAGTGCGGGAGAGGCTTTACATGCAACTCAGGTCTCATCAGACACCAGAGGACACACTCAGGGGAGAAGCCCTATGTTTGCAGGGAGTGCGGGAAAGGCTTTACACGCAAGTCACATCTCATCACACACCAGAGGACACACTCAGGGGAGAAGCCCTATGTTTGCAGGGAGTGTGGGAGAGGTTTTACTTGCAAGTCACATCTCATCAGACACCAGAGGACAGACACACTCAGGGGAGAAGCCCTGTGTTTGCAGAGAATGCAGGAAAAGCTTTACACAGAAGTCAAATCTCATCTCACACCAGAGGACACACTCAGGGGAGAAGCCCTATGTTTGCAGGGAGTGTGGGAGAGGCTTTACATGCAAGTCACATCTCGTCAAACACCAGAGGACAAACTCGGGGGTGAAGCTCTATGCAGGTGGACTGAGTGAGTCCTGAGCATTAATTTGCATATCAATAGCCATAGGAAGTCTATGGCCTCTTACTCTCCCCAAGATTGCAATTACTACACAAGTAACTGGTTAAATAAATCCTTCAGGTTTATGACAAGAGATGAGATGGACAAACAGTTCCATGAGTGATATGGGGATGTCAGCACCAATCTACTTCATGGCTTTTTGACATTCTTTTCTAAAATGTTTTGTCTTTATACAAATATGTAGCCCACATCTCATTTCCCCCCATCACTGAAAGCAGAGAGTTCCATAAGAGCCACAAAGAACTCACGTAGCCACAGAAATTCAATGCCTGCAAATGCATAAGTCTTTAGTCAATCTACTTGGGTGTCTGTCCAAAAAGAGGGACTTGAGACAGATGCATCAGAGAAGGGAATTCCCTGGAATCCTGGGAAGTGAGGCCTTTTCTCCCAATAGGCTTCCTACAGTCCTCACTTGGCTTCTCTTGGCTCTTCTAGTTTCCTACAACCTCTGGAGCCTCAGAGGTGAATGGCAGGGAGAAATGTATGTGAGCCGGGCTCAGTATGTACACCTGGTCTTCCTCACTGTCCTTGCTGCCCCTTCAGGGTCAGCATTTTCTGGTGAACAGCATACAGTTTCCACATCAACCTTAGTGTGAGTCTCAGCTCTGTCTTCTCCAGCTGTGTGATGTAAGGCATGATTCTCAACTTCTCTCTGCCTGCTTACTAGTCTGTACAACGGAAATGGGAACTCCAGCCTTTCAGTTTAACATTCAAACTGGAGTCAGCACAGAAAGAATCTGGCAAGAGGATCGCTGAGTTCACAAGTCCTGCTGAACAGCCTTCAGTGCCCATGTCTTCTGGGTCTTTAGTGCTGGACAAAGGAAGATAAGGACAGGGTAGGAGTCTGTAGCCAAATTCAGAATTTGAGCAGACCCCACTGCTTTCACCACAGAGAGTCAGATTCCCCAAGAAGGCCTGAGGTGGGAGATTCACTTCCCTCCAGGTCACCACCCTCCCACTGACCCGGCACACCTTCAGAACCTCTTCAACAGCAGGTGGTACTGAGGAGTGACCTGTGAAACAAGACCCTTGGCTACCCCTTGCTGATAACAGACACTGGGAACAGCATGTGCCCCCGCTGGTGTGTTAGGATAGATGGTGAGCCAAGGCAGGAAGAACAAGGAGGAGTTAGTACTCAGCAGACCTCAGCCTGGTCCAATTCTATTGCCGTATTATCCACCATCAGAAGAAACACCGTGCTAACACATTGACATTCCAGGTATCATTCCTACTATCTGGGAAAGAAAGGATTTGAAACTTCATCCCAAGGCCTAGAAGATAGGAGAGGATCCACAGCACTCAAGGAAAGGACTTGTAAATCAAATTTGGCTAATTGCCTCTGGTCACTATCTGATTTATGAAAGGGTCCCTAGTGCTGACAGAAAAAGCCCATAGGTAACTGGGTAATTGCCTCAACTAATTCTGTCGTGTATATTACAAGATGACCAAATGGGATCTGAAGCAAGATACGGATTCAGGCTAATGACCCCCCACACCTACATTGGGTAGTCATGTCCCCCATGGAAGCTCGCACCACTTTTGCCTGTCAATATGTAACTTCACCTCCATCCCACCAACTATATGAGTCAGGACAAAGGACCTGCTGCCCTTGCCACCCAAGCTCTTTCACTCCCACCTCTGCAAGACCTGTCCTCTTCCATGAGAACATATCACTAATAAACCCTGCTTGCATGCTAATACACTTGCTGAACTGCAATTTTTTACTGCATTGACGAGAACCGAGTTTCTCCTGTGACAGATGCACCCAATCTGTATGTGGCATTCATGAAGCCCACAACACAGAAACTTCTGTAATGCACTTTCCTTGTACCTGGGCTGCACAGGGCTTCATACATCACTGACACCATCTTGAAATTAGTGCTTATTTGATCTTTAAACTTTTGTTTGTGAAGTGAACTCTGATGGGATCATGGACATGCACAATATTGGTAGTTCCTGGCCACGCATTCACAGACAGTGTCCACAATGGCCCAAGAGCATGAAATCCCCATGGACCCAATGGGTGGGAGTCCTGCAAGACTCAGGGTGAGAACAGGGTAAACATCTGCATCTGTATAAGCATAAGGAAGGCTGCCAACAGCTCCCAGAGGCCACACTTTTCTTAGAACCAGAGCTGAGTTCAATACACAGAGATGTCAAACATTTAGTGAGGACCCCATCATACCTTGTCCTACATGAGGGAGACCTAAGCATGACCCACCTTGTTCCTGCTGGACTGGGTTCACCCAAGGGGGACACCCACCCCCATGACCTCAAATGACCTTTCTGTCCTTCCAGTGCCAGGCTTGTGAAGAAAAGTATCTACATAACCTACATGGATTTCAATAATAAATTGACCTGTGCACTGACCAGCAGTGCCCACAGAGTTATGGATGATCAAGACAAATTCACACGGACTACCAAATCTGTGGAGAAAAGGGGCAGGACACTAGGGGAGAGTGCAGCCTACCCTTTGCCTAGACAGGCTTTTATTTTTTTTACACAAGAATTCAGGTACAACTTACTAATCATGGATAGGCAGTAAACAGTAGCTAGTATAAAAAGAACCATTAGGGCTTCTCCTAAATCGGGTGTATCAACTAAAAGGCTATAAAACTGTGGGAAAATAAAAACATTTAACTAAAAACATTCTTAGCAAAGCAGGTTTCACAGGATTGTTAAGAATTCTTTCTCTTGCCAGATTACACCGGATCCTGCGCTGGCTGGTAAAAGGTTGCACTGTCTTCCCCATCACAGGTTTTCAGCCTTAAGTGGATTTGAGCCAGGAAGCACTATCTCCCAGAGGACATGGGGACTGGGTATGTCAGAATAGCTGGGATGCGGGGCTCGGGGTGAGGGTCTATCACTGCCTCTTTGTCCCAGCTCCCGCCACCGCCCCGGCCAAGTCTCTCTGTGATGGCCTCCCAAGTGACTGACTCTGGCTTAGGTTGCTCCTCGCTCTGAAGAGTCTTACCCGTCATAGATCTTTGACCATGCACTGGGGACGGGGATAAAGCAGGGGCAGCATCTGCTGCCAGAGACAAGCCTTGTCTCCTCAGTGGC
>NW_028086789.1:0-2513 GCF_014824575.4 Sturnira hondurensis
CCGATCTAGGTTCCTCCTCCATGGTTACCCCATTAGGACTTGCCTGCAAGTCTGCCTGACTCTGAGCTCTGTATAAGCAGCTCTCTCCCCGTCTCACACCTCACCCGGACGGACCCCACGTTCCTCCTCCGGTGGACACGCACAGCTGGTGCTCAGCATGGAGTTGGAGACTGATCCAAAGGCTGGTCCGACCCAGAGCTACCCTCTGTGTGGGATCCTGCCAGGCCTCTGTTCTCTCAGATGCGGTCCTCCTGAAGGGTCCCTGGCTGCCCGGAGCACTAGCCAACAACAGCACTGCAGTCTGGGTGGCCCACCATCCCCAGAACTGGAGGCTGAGACTCCGAGGTTCTGAGCTTGTCCACCAGTGGCTGGCCTGGACTCACTCCAAAAGGCCATGGGTGGGAATCTGGATAAAGGCCCAGTGGAAACCAGCAAGTGTGCACATACACTCCCCTCACATTGCCCTGCCGCCCTGAAGCCAAACAGGAACCATCACAGGCAGTGCCAGACCCTGCGCTGGGCCCCCCGCAGGCATCGCTCGAGTCTCCTCCCAACGACCGTCACAAGTTGGTACCATGACCAGCCCCATCGCACCAGTGAGGACACCTTCATGCACTTGTTCCTCCACCCAGCCCCCCGTATTTATTTAAACAAAAATGTACTGAGCGGCTACCCCATGCCAGGTCTGGAGTCCAGGAATGAGGTATAAGGATGCACAACATAATACACACACAACCCCCACCCTACAGCGCACATCACCTGAGGAGAGCCTGGCTTTGGGCCCCAGACCCAACTTCCTGGGCAGGGGACTCCAAAGGCCTCAGTAGTCGCTGGATAGGGGGGAAGGCGGTGACAACGTAGTACATCCAGAACAGAGCATGGGGAACTGCAGTGGGCATCGCAACCACTCACGCTGCTGGGTCACACTGGAGACACCCCGGAGGGACAGCCCCACGAACAGCTGGACGTGCACCCCGGGGGCCACTCTCACAGAGGGATGGCTGAGTCTGGCTGAGTGTCCCCCAAGCCCGCACCCTGCCAAGGGCGCAGGAAAGGAGGTGACAGAGCAAGAAGCATGGGAACGGGGAAGCTGCCCTGTCTCCCAAGCCATGGAGGGAGGAGGGCATAGAGTCAAAGCCGCTGTGTGGCCAAGGACTGGTCTTTGGCTTTGACAGAGAGGTCCCTCAGGAGGGGCTCTTTGGGGGATGCTGAGAGCCAAGAAGGTGTGAGGAATGGAGCCGGCTGGGACGGGACCTGAGGAGGGAGTCTTCAGAATCACGTTGACCCAACTGAGGACTCTTGGCCGGTCCATGGCCTGAGATGACTGAGCCATGGAGAGACAGAGTTGTCCAGGGCCATGTAACGCCATTGGCAGGTAGGGGAACTGAGTGCCACACAGCAAGTGGGGGCGGGGAGGAGCCAGGGGAGACAGCGGAGCTGGCCCACGTACAACCCTGTGCGGCAGCTCCTGAGTCAGCAGGTCCCACACACTGGCTGTGTGGCTTCCTCACGAGACCCCATTGTGTCCTTATGACTGACTCCCAGACACCAGGCAGTTACTCACAAGGTTGTTACAGAAGAATGAGTAAAGCAGTAGAGATCAGCCTTGGCCTTGGCCTTGGGCTCTGGCCAGCTTCTTGCTCCAGCTTCTCCCCTTCCTTGGCCCCCTTCTCACCACTGTTTCTTCTTTCCTGGGGCCTCTGAGCCTGCCCATCTAACTGGGGGCTTTTCCAGGGTGCATCTGTGTCTCCTCACACCCTGGGAACTTTCTGGACCCCCACTCTGGGAGACTGGCCAGCCCTAGTGAACACTCTCTATCTGGGGTCTGTTCGAAGGCAGCACTTCCACGCCTCATCCCGCCCAAGGCCAAGAGCCGAGGGCCAGCCTCCAGACCCACACTGACCTGAGTTTGTGCATCCTGCATCACCACCTCCCAGCCGTGGGACCTAAGGCCATTTACCTACCCCCCCTGAGCCTCTCTCTGCCTCCTCGTCCATAAAAACGCAGGAACAGCCACCGGCCCCGTGGGGCTGATGAGAAGTGAATGATATCACGTTTGTCAAGTGTTTGCTTTGGGGCCCGGCACATGGTGAGTGTGTCACCCATGGGCACAATTATCATTGTTATAAAAAGAATCACAAGTGGTGATCACAGCTCAGAGGTGCCCAGTGCAGCACAGTTGATGAAGCACTGCCCTCCACGGCCTCTTGGGGCCTCCGGGAGGTGACATGGGTGGGGTTCTCAGCAGGGGCTCCTCGCCTGGAGGAGCCAAGCCAGGGCTCCTGGCTGTAGCTTCGTCATCCGGACCCACCAGTTGCCAGCTACCCGAGTATTTACAAGCTGGTGCCTGGAGCACATTACTTAACCTCTCTGGGCCTCAGTTTCCTCATTTGCCAAGTGGGGACAATAGTTGTACCTCTCTCACAGGCTTGTTGTGAAGAGTCAGCATGATCTATCTGAGTGTGTGCTCATGTCATTGTTTACTGAGCATCCACCATGTACTTACAGTATCA